>NW_028317818.1:8214285-8517857 GCF_062004578.1 Staurois parvus
AAATAGAATATATTCCTATGTGCTACCACTTTGTTGACAGGGAAGGGGGGAGAAGGAGATTCTCCAAATGAGATAAAAAAAGGTATTGTGGTACAGTATGGAGTAGCTGCTCACATTTACTATTTGCCCCCACATATATTAACCACTTGAGCTCCAGAGGATTTACCCCCCTTAATGACCAGGCCTCTTTTTGCTACTCGGCGCTGCACTAATTCAACTGATAATTGCGCGGTCATGCAATGCTGCACCCACACGAAATTTATGTCCTTTTTTTCACACAAATAGAGCTTTCTTTCGGTGTAATTTGATCACCTGTGCGTTTTTTATTTTTCACGCTATAAACAAAAAAAGCCAAAAATTTTGAAGAAAAACAATATTTTTTACTTTCAGCTATAAAAAATATATAGTAAACTCAAAGTTGGTTATAAATTTAGGCCAAAATGTATTCTGCTACATGTTTTTGGTAAAAAAAATCCCAATAAGTGTATATTGATTGCTTTGTGTGAAAGTTATAGCGTCTACAAACTATAGTATAAATACTGCAATTTACGCCATTTTTCTGTTAGACAGCACTGCGCTAGTTTAACGGACAATTGCGCGGTCATGCAATACGGTACATAAATGAAATTTACAGCCTTTTTTCCCCATAAATGAGCTTTCTTTTGGTGGTATTTGATCGCCTGTGCAGTTTTTATTTTTTGCGCTATAAAAAAAAAGGCTGACAATTTTGAGGAAAAAAAAAACTATATTTTGGACTTTTTGCTATAAAACATGTCCAGTAAAAAAAATGCAAAAATCAAATTTAGTCATAAATTTCTGCCAAAATGCATTCTGCGACATGCCTTTGCTAAAAAAAAAACCCCAATACGTGTAAATTAATTGGTTTATGTGAAAGTTATAGCGTTTACAAATGGCGGGAAAGATACTGGGATTTTTAGGTTTTTTTTATACTAATAATGGCGGCGATCAGCGAATTATGACGGCGATCAGGGACTTATGGCGGGACTGCGGCGGACATTCTGACATTGGGGGGTACTGACTTGGGGTCACTGACATCCCCCAAAACACTAATGCAGTGATCAGTGCAAAAAAAAAAAACACTGACACTGTACTAATGGCAATGGGGAGGAAGGGGTTAACTTTATTTTGCAGGGAAGGGTTATAGGAGTGAGGGGAGTGTTTTACTAAGGGGCGGGGGTGTGTACTGGACGGGACAAGGCTGATCGAGAAAGAGAAACTGTTCTTTCTCGATCAGCTCATCCTCGAACTGACAGGGAAATGACAGACAGCACAGCTACTGCAGCTGTGCTGTCTGTCACAGTTTGCCACCGATCGCTGGGAAACAGCCACTAAGGAACGGCTGTGACCCGGCGACTCACATCTGCAGTGGTGATCGGCGGGACAGATAGGGCGGCAGCGCGCCTCGCGCGCGCCCCCTATTTGTTTACAAAACACACGTTTTAAAACGTGGTTTTGCCTGCGAGTGCCGCCCTGCCGCCGTATATCTACAGTGGCTGGGCGGCATGCGGTTAATAAAACTTGTGAAAAAATGTATAATGTAGCACTAACTCCAAAAATCTAAATCTACCAAGTGTCATCTTAGAATGCATATATAATATAAACCGAACATAAATAAAATAATAAAATGTGCTAGATTCACCAATAATTATTAAAACACTATTGCCCTACTGAGTAATATACCCACATGCTCTGCACTGTAAATATAATAGTAAATGTAAAAATGTAGTGAAACCAAAAATGTTAAAACAGTCAAAACATATACCCAAAATATATATAAATCTTCATTCATAATAGCCACTTGAATTCATATATTAAAGAGTGTTCATAAATGTGCTATCCTGTGATTATCACACCATTTCAGACAGTTTTAAATGACACACATGAATTGACCACTCCACCTAAGTAAACGTCTTTTTAAACGAAGAGCTCCCACTGTGTTCCACACACCATGTGAAATGACTGCTCACCTTAATTTTAGACCTATATTCTCATATAGGTCTGTAATACACTTGTATAGTAGCTCCACTTTGGGTCTCCTCCACTCTGGAATCTTCTGGCACTCTCCTGCCCTCACAAAAATCCTCCCATATAATGGTCATGCAGATGAAAAATGATGAAAATTGCATGTAAAATCCAGTAGGCTGGTTGTTCCAAGCAGGATGGGTACATTCAACCTGCCCAAACATGGTTTGAATCTCCTGAACCAGCTAAGATTCAATCCATCTATGGCAATTTAATATTTTTTGGCAAAGTGGTGAAGCACACTTTCATCCAGGCTCACACTCTTGATCATTTTACAGTGTTTACCAAAGTGAGTAGAGATGAGCGAATCGAAGTATCCGAAGTGGAATTCGAGTCGAATATCGGAAAAATTTCGATTCGTGCCGAATCCGAAAAATAGCCTAATTCGGACGCGCGAATCGAAATTTTTCAGAAAATGGCGGCTGACATGTGCGGCGACGGAGCGGGGATGTCTGGGAAGGCGCGCAGACAAGGCGCGCTGACCCATAATGCATTCCTCAACTACATGTGATCGCATCAGCCTATCAGCAGCCAGCCAGCCAGCACTGTGTAATGGTCGAGCTATAAATAGCGGCCATTTTGGAATTCTTCATTTGCCTGCAGTTATTGAACAGAGGCAGACCGCTCTGTACTAGGGACAGGGACAGAGTTAGGGCCACAGAAACGATAATTGGGGACAGAGAAAAGTTACTTAGGGACAGAGAACCATTACTCAGGGACACAGACTTGTTAATGAGGGCCACAGAATCGTTATTTAGGGACAAAGAAACGCTAGTTAGGGCCACAGAATTCATAATCAGGGACAGACAGAATTGTTACTCAGTGCCAGAGAATTGTTACTTAGGGCCACAGAAACGTTATTAGGGCCACAGAATTGTTACTCAGGGACAGACAGAATTGTTACTGAGTGCCAGAGAATTGTTACTCAGGGACAGACAGAATTGTTACTGAGTGCCAGAGAATTGTTACTTAGGGCCACAGAAACTTTAATTAGGGCCACAGAATTTTTACTCAGGGACAGACAGAATTGTTACTCAGTGCCAGAGAATTGTTACTCAGGGACAGACAGAATTGTTACTGAGTGCCAGAGAATTGTTACTCAGGGACAGACAGAATTGTTACTGAGTGCCAGAGAATTGTTACTTAGGGCCACAGAAACTTTACTTAGGGCCACAGAATTGTTACTCAGGGACAGACAGAATTGTTACTGAGTGCCAGAGAATTGTTACTCAGGGACAGACAGAATTGTTACTGAGTGCCAGAGAATTGTTACTTAGGGCCACAGAAACTTTACTTAGGGCCACAGAATTGTTACTCGCACAGACACAGAATTGTTACTCGCACAGACACAGAATTGTTACTGAAGGCCACAGAACTGTTACTTAGGGCCACAGAATTGTTACTCGCACAGACACAGAATTGTTACTCGCACAGACACAGAACTGTTACTGAGGGCCACAGAACTGTTACTTAGGGCCACAGAATTGTTACTCGCACAGACACAGAATTGTTACTCAGGGCCACAGAACAGTTACTTAGGGACAAAGAAACGCTAGTTAGGGCCACAGAATTCATACTCAGGGACAGACAGAATTGTTACGGAGTGCCAGAGAATTGTTACTCTGGGCCACAGAAACTTTACTTAGGGCCACAGAATTTTTACTCAGGGACAGACAGAATTGTTACTGAGTGCCAGAGAATTGTTACTCAGGGACAGACAGAATTGTTACGGAGTGCCAGAGAATTGTTACTCAGGGCCACAGAAACTTTACTTAGGGCCACAGAATTTTTACTCAGGGACAGACAGAATTGTTACTGAGTGCCAGAGAATTGTTACTCAGGGACAGACAGAATTGTTACGGAGTGCCAGAGAATTGTTACTTAGGGCCACAGAAACTTTACTTAGGGCCACAGAATTGTTACTCGCACAGACACAGAATTGTTACTCGCACAGACACAGAACTGTTACTGAGGGCCACAGAAACTTTACTTAGGGACAAAGAAACGCTAGTTAGGGCCACGGAATTCATACTCAGGGACAGACAGAATTGTTACGGAGTGCCAGAGAATTGTTACTCAGGGCCACAGAAACTTTACTTAGGGCCACAGAATTTTTACTCAGGGACAGACAGAATTGTTACTGAGTGCCAGAGAATTGTTACTCAGGGACAGACAGAATTGTTACGGAGTGTCAGAGAATTGTTACTCAGGGACAGACAGAATTGTTACTGAGTGCCAGAGAATTGTTACTTAGGGCCACAGAAACTTTAATTAGGGCCACAGAATTTTTACTCAGGGACAGACAGAATTGTTACTGAGTGCCAGAGAATTGTTACTCAGGGACAGACAGAATTGTTACTGAGTGCCAGAGAATTGTTACTTAGGGCCACAGAAACTTTACTTAGGGCCACAGAATTTTTACTCAGGGACAGACAGAATTGTTACTGAGTGCCAGAGAATTGTTACTCAGGGACAGACAGAATTGTTACTGAGTGCCAGAGAATTGTTACTCAGGGCCCCAGAAACTTTACTTAGGGCCACAGAATTTTTACTCAGGGACAGACAGAATTGTTACTGAGTGCCAGAGAATTGTTACTCAGGGACAGACAGAATTGTTACTGAGTGCCAGAGAATTGTTACTCAGGGACAGACAGAATTGTTACTGAGTGCCAGAGAATTGTTACTTAGGGCCACAGAAACTTTACTTAGGGCCACAGAATTGTTACTCGCACAGACACAGAATTGTTACTCGCACAGACACAGAATTGTTACTGAAGGCCACAGAACTGTTACTTAGGGCCACAGAATTGTTACTCGCACAGACACAGAATTGTTACTCGCACAGACACAGAACTGTTACTGAGGGCCACAGAACTGTTACTTAGGGCCACAGAATTGTTACTCGCACAGACACAGAATTGTTACTCAGGGCCACAGAACTGTTACTTAGGGACAAAGAAACGCTAGTTAGGGCCACAGAATTCATACTCAGGGACAGACAGAATTGTTACGGAGTGCCAGAGAATTGTTACTCTGGGCCACAGAAACTTTACTTAGGGTCACAGAATTTTTACTCAGGGACAGACAGAATTGTTACTGAGTGCCAGAGAATTGTTACTCAGGGACAGACAGAATTGTTACTGAGTGCCAGAGAATTGTTACTTAGGGCCACAGAAACTTTACTTAGGGCCACAGAATTTTTACTCAGGGACAGACAGAATTGTTACTGAGTGCCAGAGAATTGTTACTCAGGGACAGACAGAATTGTTACTGAGTGCCAGAGAATTGTTACTCAGGGCCCCAGAAACTTTACTTAGGGCCACAGAATTTTTACTCAGGGACAGACAGAATTGTTACTGAGTGCCAGAGAATTGTTACTCAGGGACAGACAGAATTGTTACTGAGTGCCAGAGAATTGTTACTCAGGGACAGACAGAATTGTTACTGAGTGCCAGAGAATTGTTACTTAGGGCCACAGAAACTTTACTTAGGGCCACAGAATTGTTACTCGCACAGACACAGAATTGTTACTCGCACAGACACAGAATTGTTACTGAAGGCCACAGAACTGTTACTTAGGGCCACAGAATTGTTACTCGCACAGACACAGAATTGTTACTCGCACAGACACAGAACTGTTACTGAGGGCCACAGAACTGTTACTTAGGGCCACAGAATTGTTACTCGCACAGACACAGAATTGTTACTCAGGGCCACAGAACTGTTACTTAGGGACAAAGAAACGCTAGTTAGGGCCACAGAATTCATACTCAGGGACAGACAGAATTGTTACGGAGTGCCAGAGAATTGTTACTCTGGGCCACAGAAACTTTACTTAGGGTCACAGAATTTTTACTCAGGGACAGACAGAATTGTTACTCAGTGCCAGAGAATTGTTACTCAGGGACAGACAGAATTGTTACGGAGTGCCAGAGAATTGTTACTCAGGGCCACAGAAACTTTACTTAGGGCCACAGAATTTTTACTCAGGGACAGACAGAATTGTTACTGAGTGCCAGAGAATTGTTACTCAGGGACAGACAGAATTGTTACGGAGTGCCAGAGAATTGTTACTTAGGGCCACAGAAACTTTACTTAGGGCCACAGAATTGTTACTCGCACAGACACAGAATTGTTACTCGCACAGACACAGAACTGTTACTGAGGGCCACAGAAACTTTACTTAGGGACAAAGAAACGCTAGTTAGGGCCACGGAATTCATACTCAGGGACAGACAGAATTGTTACGGAGTGCCAGAGAATTGTTACTCAGGGCCACAGAAACTTTACTTAGGGCCACAGAATTTTTACTCAGGGACAGACAGAATTGTTACTGAGTGCCAGAGAATTGTTACTCAGGGACAGACAGAATTGTTACTGAGTGCCAGAGAATTGTTACTTAGGGCCACAGAAACTTTAATTAGGGCCACAGAATTTTTACTCAGGGACAGACAGAATTGTTACTGAGTGCCAGAGAATTGTTACTCAGGGACAGACAGAATTGTTACGGAGTGCCAGAGAATTGTTACTCAGGGCCACAGAAACTTTACTTAGGGCCAGAGAATTTTTACTCAGGGACAGACAGAATTGTTACTGAGTGCCAGAGAATTGTTACTCAGGGACAGACAGAATTGTTACTGAGTGCCAGATAATTGTTACTCAGGGCCCCAGAAACTTTACTTAGGGCCACAGAATTTTTACTCAGGGACAGACAGAATTGTTACTGAGTGCCAGAGAATTGTTACTCAGGGACAGACAGAATTGTTACTGAGTGCCAGAGAATTGTTACTTAGGGCCACAGAAACTTAACTTAGGGCCACAGAATTGTTACTCGCACAGACACAGAATTGTTACTCGCACAGACACAGAATTGTTACTGAGGGCCACAGAACTGTTACTTGGGGCCACAGAAACGTTAATCAGGGACACAGAATTGTTACTGAGGGCCACAGAACTGTTACTTAGGGCCACAGAATTGTTACTCGCACAGACACAGAATTGTTACTCAGGGACACAGAATTGTTACTCAGGGACACATAATCGTTTAATTAAAGAGTATGTCAGACAACATGCAGAGGAGTGGCAGAGGAGGCAATGTTTTAGGAGCAAGCAGACGTGGCAGCAGAGGAAGGGGTCGAGGCAGCACTATTCGCAGCCAGAGGCCAGTGCTCCCGGTGTCATCCAGCGGTCGTGTCTCCACCGACAACCCTGCCGTCGTCGATTGGTTGGCTCGGTCGTCTTCCTCTTCCCAGGTCACCTCTGACACCTACAGCCAACGGTCGGTGGGTACGTCAGACACAACCGTTAGTTGGCATGGCCCGGGACCAAGCCCACTGAAATCACGTGTCCTCTACCTGCCCCTGTCCTTTGGTGTTCCCTCACCAAGCGAAGTATCGCATGCTGTGGGCTCAGCCCCACTGTACAGTGAGGAAGAGCTAACAGAGGGCGGTCAGGAACGGGGGGAGACATCCGCCTTTTCAGCAGCCAGGCGAAGAAGTAGTGGCGAGGAGAGTGGCTCGGTAGCCGGTCTAGAGACAGGTCTGTCTCCTGACCCAGACGCAGCCGAGGGGGCTAGTAGTGAGGCGGAGACCCTACTTGATGATGAGGAGGTTGATCGCACTTGGCAGCCTCGTCGTCATCAGGCAATTTCTTCCGCATCATCAGGAGAAGAGGGTGGCAGCTTGGCAGCGAGCAAAACAGTCGGTGGGTTGCCCAGGAGACAGCAGCAGGGTCGCAGCAGTGTCAGTGGAGCCAAACGTCCACGGAGTAGAGCACCAGCTCCACTGCAGCCTACCACCACGGCCAGTAGTGGTGCCGGTGTGCACGGAGGAAGCAGCAGTCAGCCAGTGAGGAGTATCGGGGGCAAAGTTTCCTACTCGGCGGTGTGGCAATTTTTCGTCAAGCCGCCCGAGGAAGTAAACGTAGCCGTATGTCGACTATGTGGCCAGAAAGTCAAGCGTGGCCAGGGGGCCCATGTTGGGACTACAGCGTTGCGGCAGCATATGCAGCGTCGCCATTTGGTGGCCTGGGAAAACCGTGATAAAGATACGGCAGTTCTGCCCGCCCCAGCCCCCGCTCCATCACGCGCTCCGTTACTTGCTCCGTCACCCGACGTCAATCGCCCTCCATCAGCCAGTCAAGGCTCCAACACCTCTGCTGAGGGGAGTTGTCGCTCGTTGGCATCTTCCGCTCGTTCAGATGCTCCTTCTCCTGCTACTCCTCTTCACGGATTCCGTCAGCAGTCTTTCTTGGAATCCGTTTCCAAGAGACAACAGTTTGCGAGCACGCACCCGACGGTGCAAAAGCTGAACGTCCTCCTGTCCAAGTTGCTGGTGCTGCAGTCCCTCCCTTTCCAAGTGGTGGACTCAGCACCTTTCAGAGAAATGATGGCTTGTGCCGCGCCGCGGTGGAGAGTGCCAAGCCGTCATTTCTTCGCCAAAAAGGCAGTGCCAGCCCTGCATTCACATGTAGAAGACATGGTGGGCCAGTCTTTGAGCATGTCGGTCTCTGCCAAAGTGCACGGCAGCGCCGACGTGTGGAGCTGTAACTATGGTCAGGGACAGTACATGTCATTTACGGCCCACTGGGTGAACGTGGTGCCGTCACAGCCGCACCAGCAACTTGGACAGGTCACGCCGCTTTTGCCTCCACGTTTGCACGTCCTTGGTCCGGCAAAGATGTCCGCCTCTACCACCTCTTCTTCCGCCGTGTCCTCAGCCGCCACCCCCGTGCCAAGTCCCATTACCCGACCGGCATATTACATGTGCAGGGCGCAACGGTGTCACGCTGTTCTGCACCTGGTATGCCTTGGCGAACGTAGTCACACAGGGGAGGAACTTCTGAGTGTAATGAACAGAGAAATCAACAGATGGCTGTCTCCGCGCAAACTGAAAATCGGAACCATGTTGACCGACAACGGAAAGAACATGGTGTCTGCTCTGCGTCAAGGAAGGTTGTGCCATGCGCCATGCATGGCTCACGTGTTCAATCTGGTTGTCAAGCGGTTCTTAAAATCCACCATCCCACTGCAAGACATCCTTAAAATGTCACGTAAACTTTGCATGCATTTCAGCCATTCCTACACCGCAAAGCACACCCTCCTTGAGCTGCAGCGGCAGAACGGAATTCCACAGCATCGCCTGATCTGCGACGTTGCAACAAGGTGGAATTCAACCCTACACATGTTAGACCGCCTTTACGAACAGCGAAAGGCCATCACCGATTTCCTGATGTTACAAGCGGATAAAGGTACTCCCCTGTGTAACTTCGATGTCAGCCATTGGCAGCTCATGCATGACACCTGCCGCTTGCTCAGGCCCTTTGAGGAGGCCACGCTATTCGTGAGTCGGCAGGACTATGGGATGAACGACGTCATTCCTCTGTTGCACGTCCTTGAACAAATGCTGTTAACAATGGCTGGTCAGGGTGCGGTAGACGTGGCGCACAGATCTCAACGCCACATGACCCCTGTGGGGGCAGGACAGGAAGAAGAGGAGGAGGTAGAGGAGGACATTTGTGCTCAGGAATTATTGAGTGAAATGGGTGGTTTTTCCACTCAGCGGACAGGAGTGGAGGAGCAGGAGCATCTGGTAGAGGAGGAGGAGGAGGAGACAGAGGACCCAGACGCACCGTGGCAGTATGCTGTGGAGATGGAGGCAGGGAGTCCCTCGCATTCTTTGGCACAAATGGCCCATAGCATGCTCGGTTGCTTGCGTAGCGACAGCCGAATAATAACCATCAGACAGAGGGATGACTTTTGGCTGTCCACCTTGTTGGACCCTCGCTACCGTTCCAAAATGGTGGCCTTTTTCACACCTGCTGAGAGGGAGGCCAAAATAACGTACTATAAAAACCACCTATGTAGTCAGTTGGTCTCTGCCTTTGTGCGCCAACGTCCATCCTCAGACACTGTGGGCCCTGTGCGCTCGCGTTCCGCTGCCATGGCAGCAGGGGAGGGGTGGGGTGGTAGGAGCAGTGGCAGCTCCACCAGCAGCGGCTGCCTCAGTCTGCAGTCGATGATGAGTAGCTTTCTTCACCAGCGCAGTGAGGAAACTACTAACCAGCCGCAGCAGCAGCAGCAGCATCAGGTGGACCTGGAGCAGGACCTCAAACAACAGGCTTGGGCCTACTTGGACAGCACCCTGCCAACCGAGGTAGACAATCCCCTTGACTACTGGGCAACGAAACTTGACCTTTGGCCCCAACTAGCTGAATTTGCCCTTGAAAGGCTGTCATGCCCGGCCAGTAGCGTGGCATCGGAGCGCGTGTTTAGTGCGGCAGGAGGTATTGTAACTCCGCGGAGGACACGACTGTCCACCCAAAGTGTGGAGAGACTCACGTTTGTGAAAATGAATCAGGCGTGGATTAGTCTGGATTTCAAACCACCAGTTTCTGACACAACTGACTAAATCCGCCATGAATCATGCCTCAAACATGTGCCACTTTGAGGTCTCCTCACACACTGCTGGTGTGTTTAATTTTTTGACATAGGGTGCTGGCAGATTATGGGCCTTCTATAGCTGCTGCCAGGCCCCTAATCTGCCATAGGCCCCTATATACCGCTTCCTCATGCTGCTGCCAGGTCCAGAGTCTCTCATGGGTCCCTGTACGGCCTCCCATTGCTGCTGTCTCCATCGCCACACTCTGCCATGTGCCACTTTCAGGTCTCCTCACACACTGCTGGTGTGTAGAATTTTTTGACATAGGGTGTTGGCAGATTACGGGCCTCCCATTGCTGCTGCCAGGCCCCTAATCTGCCATAGGCCCCTATATACCGCTTCCTCATGCTGCTGCCAGGTCCAGAGTCTGTCATGGGTCCCTGTACGGCCTCCCATTGCTGCTGTCTCCATCGCCACACTCTGCCATGTGCCACTTTCAGGTCTCCTCACACTGCTGGTGTGTTTAATTTTTTGACATAGGGTGCTGGCAGATTATGGGCCTCCTATAGCTGCTGCCAGGCCCCTAATCTGCCATAGGCCCCTATATACCGCTTCCTCATGCTGCTGCCAGGTCCAGAGTCTCTCATGGGTCCCTGTACGGCCTCCCATTGCTGCTGTCTCCATCGCCACACTCTGCCATGTGCCACTTTCAGGTCTCCTCACACACTGCTGGTGTGTAGAATTTTTTGACATAGGGTGTTGGCAGATTACGGGCCTCCCATTGCTGCTGCCAGGCCCCTAATCTGCCATAGGCCCCTATATACCGCTTCCTCATGCTGCTGCCAGGTCCAGAGTATGTCATGGGTCCCTGTACGGCCTCCCATTGCTGCTGTCTCCATCGCCACACTCTGCCATGTGCCACTTTCAGGTCTCCTCACACACTGCTGGTGTGTAGAATTTTTTGACATAGGGTGCTGGCAGATTATGGGCCTCCCATAGCTGCTGCCAGGCCCCTAATCTGCCATGGGCCCCTATATACCGCCTCCTCATGCTGCTGCCAGGTCCACAGTGTCTCATGCCATGTGCCACTTTCAGGTCTCCTCACACTGCTGGTGTGTTGAATTTTTTGACATAGGGTGCTGGCAGATTATGGGCCTCCTATAGCTGCTGCCAGGCCCCTAATCTGCCATAGGCCCCTATATACCGCTTCCTCATGCTGCTGCCAGGTCCAGAGTCTCTCATGGGTCCCTGTACGGCCTCCCATTGCTGCTGTCTCCATCGCCACACTCTGCCATGTGCCACTTTCAGGTCTCACACACTGCTGGTGTGTAGAATTTTTTGACATAGGGTGCTGGCAGATTACGGGCCTCCCATAGCTGCTGCCAGGCCCCTAATCTGCCATAGGCCCCTATATACCGCCTCCTCATGCTGCTGCCAGGTCCAGAGTCTGTCATGGGTCCCTGTACGGCCTCCCATTGCTGCTGTCTCCATCGCCACACTCTGCCATGTGCCACTTTCAGGTCTCCTCACACACTGCTGGTGTGTAGAATTTTTTGACATAGGGTGCTGGCAGATTACGGGCCTCCCATAGCTGCTGCCAGGCCCCTAATCTGCCATAGGCCCCTATATACCGCCTCCTCATGCTGCTGCCAGGTCCAGAGTCTGTCATGGGTCCCTGTACGGCCTCCCATTGCTGCTGTCTCCATCGCCACACTCTGCCATGTGCCACTTTCAGGTCTCCTCACACACTGCTGGTGTGTAGAATTTTTTGACATAGGGTGTTGGCAGATTACGGGCCTCCCATTGCTGCTGCCAGGCCCCTAATCTGCCATGGGCCCCTATATACCGCCTCCTCATGCTGCTGCCAGGTCCAGAGTCTGTCATGGGTCCCTGTACGGCCTCCCATTGCTGCTGTCTCCATCGCCACACTCTGCCATGTGCCACTTTCAGGTCTCCTCACACACTGCTGGTGTGTAGAATTTTTTGACATAGGGTGCTGGCAGATTATGGGCCTCCCATAGCTGCTGCCAGGCCCCTAATCTGCCATGGGCCCCTATATACCGCCTCCTCATGCTGCTGCCAGGTCCAGAGTCTGTCATGGGTCCCTGTACGGCCTCCCATTGCTGCTGTCTCCATCGCCACACTCTGCCATGTGCCACTTTCAGGTCTCCTCACACACTGCTGGTGTGTAGAATTTTTTGACATAGGGTGCTGGCAGATTATGGGCCTCCCATAGCTGCTGCCAGGCCCCTAATCTGCCATGGGCCCCTATATACCGCCTCCTCATGCTGCTGCCAGGTCCACAGTGTCTCATGCCATGTGCCACTTTCAGGTCTCCTCACACTGCTGGTGTGTTGAATTTTTTGACATAGGGTGCTGGCAGATTATGGGCCTCCTATAGCTGCTGCCAGGCCCCTAATCTGCCATGGGCCCCTATATACCGCCTCCTCATGCTGCTGCCAGGTCCAGAGTCTGTCATGGGTCCCTGTACGGCCTCCCATTGCTGCTGTCTCCATCGCCACACTCTGCCATGTGCCACTTTCAGGTCTCCTCACACACTGCTGGTGTGTAGAATTTTTTGACATAGGGTGTTGGCAGATTACGGGCCTCCCATTGCTGCTGCCAGGCCCCTAATCTGCCATGGGCCCCTATATACCGCCTCCTCATGCTGCTGCCAGGTCCAGAGTCTGTCATGGGTCCCTGTACGGCCTCCCATTGCTGCTGTCTCCATCGCCACACTCTGCCATGTGCCACTTTCAGGTCTCCTCACACACTGCTGGTGTGTAGAATTTTTTGACATAGGGTGCTGGCAGATTATGGGCCTCCCATAGCTGCTGCCAGGCCCCTAATCTGCCATGGGCCCCTATATACCGCCTCCTCATGCTGCTGCCAGGTCCACAGTGTCTCATGCCATGTGCCACTTTCAGGTCTCCTCACACTGCTGGTGTGTTGAATTTTTTGACATAGGGTGCTGGCAGATTATGGGCCTCCTATAGCTGCTGCCAGGCCCCTAATCTGCCATGGGCCCCTATATACCGCCTCCTCATGCTGCTGCCAGGTCCAGAGTCTGTCATGGGTCCCTGTACGGCCTCCCATTGCTGCTGTCTCCATCGCCACACTCTGCCATGTGCCACTTTCAGGTCTCCTCACACACTGCTGGTGTGTAGAATTTTTTGACATAGGGTGCTGGCAGATTATGGGCCTCCCATAGCTGCTGCCAGGCCCCTAATCTGCCATGGGCCCCTATATACCGCCTCCTCATGCTGCTGCCAGGTCCACAGTGTCTCATGCCATGTGCCACTTTCAGGTCTCCTCACACTGCTGGTGTGTTGAATTTTTTGACATAGGGTGCTGGCAGATTATGGGCCTCCCATAGCTGCTGCCAGGCCCCTAATCTGCCATAGGCCCCTATATACCGCTTCCTCATGCTGCTGCCAGGTCCAGAGTCTCTCATGGGTCCCTGTACGGCCTCCCATTGCTGCTGTCTCCATCGCCACACTCTGCCATGTGCCACTTTCAGGTCTCACACACTGCTGGTGTGTAGAATTTTTTGACATAGGGTGCTGGCAGATTACGGGCCTCCCATAGCTGCTGCCAGGCCCCTAATCTGCCATAGGCCCCTATATACCGCCTCCTCATGCTGCTGCCAGGTCCAGAGTCTGTCATGGGTCCCTGTACGGCCTCCCATTGCTGCTGTCTCCATCGCCACACTCTGCCATGTGCCACTTTCAGGTCTCCTCACACACTGCTGGTGTGTAGAATTTTTTGACATAGGGTGCTGGCAGATTATGGGCCTCCCATAGCTGCTGCCAGGCCCCTAATCTGCCATAGGCCCCTATATACCGCCTCCTCATGCTGCTGCCAGGTCCAGAGTCTGTCATGGGTCCCTGTACGGCCTCCCATTGCTGCTGTCTCCATCGCCACACTCTGCCATGTGCCACTTTCAGGTCTCCTCACACACTGCTGGTGTGTAGAATTTTTTGACATAGGGTGCTGGCAGATTATGGGCCTCCCATAGCTGCTGCCAGGCCCCTAATCTGCCATAGGCCCCTATATACCGCCTCCTCATGCTGCTGCCAGGTCCAGAGTCTGTCATGGGTCCCTGTACGGCCTCCCATTGCTGCTGTCTCCATCGCCACACTCTGCCATGTGCCACTTTCAGGTCTCCTCACACACTGCTGGTGTGTAGAATTTTTTGACATAGGGTGTTGGCAGATTACGGGCCTCCCATTGCTGCTGCCAGGCCCCTAATCTGCCATGGGCCCCTATATACCGCCTCCTCATGCTGCTGCCAGGTCCAGAGTCTGTCATGGGTCCCTGTACGGCCTCCCATTGCTGCTGTCTCCATCGCCACACTCTGCCATGTGCCACTTTCAGGTCTCCTCACACACTGCTGGTGTGTAGAATTTTTTGACATAGGGTGCTGGCAGATTATGGGCCTCCCATAGCTGCTGCCAGGCCCCTAATCTGCCATGGGCCCCTATATACCGCCTCCTCATGCTGCTGCCAGGTCCACAGTGTCTCATGCCATGTGCCACTTTCAGGTCTCCTCACACTGCTGGTGTGTTGAATTTTTTGACATAGGGTGCTGGCAGATTATGGGCCTCCTATAGCTGCTGCCAGGCCCCTAATCTGCCATAGGCCCCTATATACCGCTTCCTCATGCTGCTGCCAGGTCCAGAGTCTCTCATGGGTCCCTGTACGGCCTCCCATTGCTGCTGTCTCCATCGCCACACTCTGCCATGTGCCACTTTCAGGTCTCCTCACACACTGCTGGTGTGTAGAATTTTTTGACATAGGGTGCTGGCAGATTACGGGCCTCCCATAGCTGCTGCCAGGCCCCTAATCTGCCATAGGCCCCTATATACCGCCTCCTCATGCTGCTGCCAGGTCCAGAGTCTGTCATGGGTCCCTGTACGGCCTCCCATTGCTGCTGTCTCCATCGCCACACTCTGCCATGTGCCACTTTCAGGTCTCCTCACACACTGCTGGTGTGTAGAATTTTTTGACATAGGGTGTTGGCAGATTACGGGCCTCCCATTGCTGCTGCCAGGCCCCTAATCTGCCATGGGCCCCTATATACCGCCTCCTCATGCTGCTGCCAGGTCCAGAGTCTGTCATGGGTCCCTGTACGGCCTCCCATTGCTGCTGTCTCCATCGCCACACTCTGCCATGTGCCACTTTCAGGTCTCCTCACACACTGCTGGTGTGTAGAATTTTTTGACATAGGGTGCTGGCAGATTATGGGCCTCCCATAGCTGCTGCCAGGCCCCTAATCTGCCATGGGCCCCTATATACCGCCTCCTCATGCTGCTGCCAGGTCCACAGTGTCTCATGCCATGTGCCACTTTCAGGTCTCCTCACACTGCTGGTGTGTTGAATTTTTTGACATAGGGTGCTGGCAGATTATGGGCCTCCTATAGCTGCTGCCAGGCCCCTAATCTGCCATGGGCCCCTATATACCGCCTCCTCATGCTGCTGCCAGGTCCAGAGTCTGTCATGGGTCCCTGTACGGCCTCCCATTGCTGCTGTCTCCATCGCCACACTCTGCCATGTGCCACTTTCAGGTCTCCTCACACACTGCTGGTGTGTAGAATTTTTTGACATAGGGTGTTGGCAGATTACGGGCCTCCCATTGCTGCTGCCAGGCCCCTAATCTGCCATGGGCCCCTATATACCGCCTCCTCATGCTGCTGCCAGGTCCAGAGTCTGTCATGGGTCCCTGTACGGCCTCCCATTGCTGCTGTCTCCATCGCCACACTCTGCCATGTGCCACTTTCAGGTCTCCTCACACACTGCTGGTGTGTAGAATTTTTTGACATAGGGTGCTGGCAGATTATGGGCCTCCCATAGCTGCTGCCAGGCCCCTAATCTGCCATGGGCCCCTATATACCGCCTCCTCATGCTGCTGCCAGGTCCACAGTGTCTCATGCCATGTGCCACTTTCAGGTCTCCTCACACTGCTGGTGTGTTGAATTTTTTGACATAGGGTGCTGGCAGATTATGGGCCTCCTATAGCTGCTGCCAGGCCCCTAATCTGCCATGGGCCCCTATATACCGCCTCCTCATGCTGCTGCCAGGTCCAGAGTCTGTCATGGGTCCCTGTACGGCCTCCCATTGCTGCTGTCTCCATCGCCACACTCTGCCATGTGCCACTTTCAGGTCTCCTCACACACTGCTGGTGTGTAGAATTTTTTGACATAGGGTGCTGGCAGATTATGGGCCTCCCATAGCTGCTGCCAGGCCCCTAATCTGCCATGGGCCCCTATATACCGCCTCCTCATGCTGCTGCCAGGTCCACAGTGTCTCATGCCATGTGCCACTTTCAGGTCTCCTCACACTGCTGGTGTGTTGAATTTTTTGACATAGGGTGCTGGCAGATTATGGGCCTCCTATAGCTGCTGCCAGGCCCCTAATCTGCCATAGGCCCCTATATACCGCTTCCTCATGCTGCTGCCAGGTCCAGAGTCTCTCATGGGTCCCTGTACGGCCTCCCATTGCTGCTGTCTCCATCGCCACACTCTGCCATGTGCCACTTTCAGGTCTCACACACTGCTGGTGTGTAGAGTTTTTTGACATAGGGTGCTGGCAGATTACGGGCCTCCCATAGCTGCTGCCAGGCCCCTAATCTGCCATAGGCCCCTATATACCGCCTCCTCATGCTGCTGCCAGGTCCAGAGTCTGTCATGGGTCCCTGTACGGCCTCCCATTGCTGCTGTCTCCATCGCCACACTCTGCCATGTGCCACTTTCAGGTCTCCTCACACACTGCTGGTGTGTAGAATTTTTTGACATAGGGTGCTGGCAGATTATGGGCCTCCCATAGCTGCTGCCAGGCCCCTAATCTGCCATAGGCCCCTATATACCGCCTCCTCATGCTGCTGCCAGGTCCAGAGTCTGTCATGGGTCCCTGTACGGCCTCCCATTGCTGCTGTCTCCATCGCCCCTACACTCTGCCATGTGCCACTTTCAGGTCTCCTCACACACTGCTGGTGTGTAGAATTTTTTGACATAGGGTGTTGGCAGATTACGGGCCTCCCATTGCTGCTGCCAGGCCCCTAATCTGCCATGGGCCCCTATATACCGCCTCCTCATGCTGCTGCCAGGTCCAGAGTCTGTCATGGGTCCCTGTACGGCCTCCCATTGCTGCTGTCTCCATCGCCACACTCTGCCATGTGCCACTTTCAGGTCTCCTCACACACTGCTGGTGTGTAGAATTTTTTGACATAGGGTGTTGGCAGATTACGGGCCTCCCATTGCTGCTGCCAGGCCCCTAATCTGCCATGGGCCCCTATATACCGCCTCCTCATGCTGCTGCCAGGTCCAGAGTCTGTCATGGGTCCCTGTACGGCCTCCCATTGCTGCTGTCTCCATCGCCACACTCTGCCATGTGCCACTTTCAGGTCTCCTCACACACTGCTGGTGTGTAGAATTTTTTGACATAGGGTGCTGGCAGATTATGGGCCTCCCATAGCTGCTGCCAGGCCCCTAATCTGCCATAGGCCCCTATATACCGCCTCCTCATGCTGCTGCCAGGTCCAGAGTCTGTCATGGGTCCCTGTACGGCCTCCCATTGCTGCTGTCTCCATCGCCACACTCTGCCATGTGCCACTTTGAGGTCTCCTCACACTGCTGGTGTGTAGAATTTTTTGACATAGGGTGCTGGCAGATTACGGGCCTCCCATTGCTGCTGCCAGGCCCCTAATCTGCCATGGGCCCCTATACCGCCTCCTCATGCTGCTGCCAAGTCCAGAGTGTGTCATGGGTCCCTGTACGGCCTCCCATTGCTGCTGTCTCCATAGCCACACTCTGCCATGTGCCACTTTCAGGTCTCCTCACACTGCTGGTGTGTTGAATTTTTTGACATAGGGTGCTGGCAGATTACGGGCCTCCCATTGCTGCTGCCAGGCACGTAATCTGCCATGGGCCCCCGTACCGACTCATGCTGTGACGTTGCAACAAGGTGGAATTCAACCCTACATATGTTAGACCGCCTTTACGAACAGCGAAAGGCCATCACCGATTTCCTGATGTTAAAAGCGGATAAAGGTACTCCCTGTGTAACTTAGATGTCAGCCATTGGCAGCTCATGCGTGACACCTGCGCTTGCTCAGGCCCTTTGAGGAGGCCACGCTATTCGTGAGTCGGCAGGACTATGGGATGAACGACGTCATTCCTCTGTTGCACGTCCTGGAACAAATGCTGTTAACAATGGCTGGTCAGGGTGCGGTAGACGTGGCGCACAGATCTCAACGCCACATGACCCCTGTGGGGGCAGGACAGGAAGAAGAGGAGGAGGTAGAGGAGGACATTGGTGCTCAGGAATTATTGAGTGAAATGGGTGGTTTTTCCACTCAGCGGACAGGAGTGGAGGAGCAGGAGCATCTGGTAGAGGAGGAGGAGGAGGAGGAGACAGAGGACCCAGACGCACCGTGGCAGTATGCTGTGGAGATGGAGGCAGGGAGTCCCTCGCATTCCTTGGCACAAATGGCCCATAGCATGCTCGGTTGCTTGCGTAGCGACAGCCGAATAATAACCATCAGACAGAGGGATGACTTTTGGCTGTCCACCTTGTTGGACCCTCGCTACCGTTCAAAAATGGTGGCCTTTTTCACACCTGCTGAGAGGGAGGCCAAAATAACGTACTATAAAAACCACCTATGTAGTCAGCTGGTCTCTGCCTGTCTGCGCCAACGTCCATCCTCAGACACTGTGGGCCCTGTGCGCTCGCGTTCCGCTGCCATGGCAGCAGGGGAGGGGTGGGGTGGTAGGAGCAGTGGCAGCTCCACCAGCAGCGGCTGCCTCAGTCTGCAGTCGATGATGAGTAGCTTTCTTCACCAGCGCAGTGAGGAAACTACTAACCAGCCGCAGCAGCAGCAGCAGCAGCAGCAGCATCAGGTGGACCTGGAGCAGGACCTCAAACAACAGGCTTAGGCCTACTTGGACAGCACCCTGCCAACCGAGGTAGACAATCCCCTTGACCTTTGGCCCCAACTAGCTGAATTTGCCCTTGAAAGGCTGTCATGCCCGGCCAGTAGCGTGGCATCGGAGCGCGTGTTTAGTGCGGCAGGAGGTATTGCAACTCCGCGGAGGACACGACTGTCCACCCAAAGTGTGGAGAGACTGACGTTTGTGAAAATGAATCAGGCGTGGATTAGTCTGGATTTCAAACCACCAGTTCCTGACACAACTGACTAAATCCGCCATGAATCATGCCCCAAACATGTGCCACTTTCAGGTCTCCTCACACTGCTGGTGTGTTCCATTTTTTGTCATAGGGTGCTGGCAGATTACGGGCCTCCCATAGCTGCTGCCAGGCCCCTAATCTGCCATGGGCCCCTATACCGCCTCCTCATGCTGCTGCCAAGTCCAGAGTCTCTCATGGGTCCCTGTACGGCCTCCCATTGCTGCTGTCTCCATCGCCACACTCTGCCATGTGCCACTTTCAGGTCTCACACACTGCTGGTGTGTAGAATTTTTTGACATAGGGTGCTGGCAGATTACGGGCCTCCCATAGCTGCTGCCAGGCCCCTAATCTGCCATAGGCCCCTATATACCGCCTCCTCATGCTGCTGCCAGGTCCAGAGTGTGTCATGGGTCCCTGTACAGCCTCCCATTGCTGCTGTCTCCATCGCCACACTCTGCCATGTGCCACTTTCAGGTCTCCTCACACTGCTGGTGGGTTCCATTTTTTGTCATAGGGTGCTGGCAGATTACGGGCCTCCCATAGCTGCTGCCAGGCCCCTAATCTGCCATGGGCCCCTGTTGTCGCTTGTTGGCATATTCCGCTCGTTCAGATGCTCCTTCTCCTGCTACTCCTCTTCACGGATTCCGTCAGCAGTCTTTCTTGGAATCCGTTTCCAAGAGACAACAGTTTGCGAGCACGCACCAGACGGTGCAGAAACTGAACGTCCTCCTGTCCAAGTTGCTGCTGCCAGGCTCGTAATCTGTCATGCGCCCCTGTACCGCCTCCTCATGCTGCTGCCAGGTCCAGAGTGTGTCATGGGCCCCCGTACCGACTCCAAATGCTGCTGCCAGGCCCGTAATCTGTCATGGGCCCCTGTACCGCCTCCCCATGCTGCTGCCACGTCCAGATTGTGTCATGGGTCCCTGTACGGCCTCCCATTGCTGCTGCCAGGCCTGTAATCTGCCATGGGCCCCCGTACCGACTCCTCATGCTGCTGCCAGGCCCGTAATCTGCCATGGGCCCCTGTACCGCCTCCTCATGCTGCTGCCAGGTCCAGAGTGTGTCATGGGTCCCTGTACGGCCTCCCATTGCTGCTGTCTCTATCGCCACACTCTGCCATGTGCCACTTTCAGGTCTCCTCACACTGCTGGTGGTTTCCATTTTTGTCATAGGGTGCTGTATGGCCTCCCATTGCTGCTGCCTCCACCACCACACTGTGGCTCCACACTCTGGTTTTGGCCCCGTGACTGCCCAAATGAGTGAAGTGTGCGGTGATTCTAAGATCGACGGCACTCATCTGCATGTCATACTGCCTGACAGTATTATTTCTCTTCCCCAGCAGACTCCAAGGGCATTTAAATTAAAGGTACAGTGTTCAGCACTAATATTAAGTCTCTCTGAAGCCTAGAAACACCCTTTTTTAAGTTAAATTCACAGCGAATATATTCGACTCGAATCGAAATTTTTCTACGAATTCGCCGAATCAGTCGAATCGAATTTTTGAATACTTCGCTCATCTCTAAAAGTGAGCATACAGACTTTTATAGTGCAGCCAAAATACTGTAAACCACATAGACAGGTCATACTGTAAACCATATACTCAATAGGAATTGTTGGATATTATTTTCTTCCCCATTGTAGTCAGTGAAATATTTCTGACCATGCTTGATTATTTTACATGCTAGACAATGCTCCCAACTAATCTGTTTACATGTTAGAAAATGTTCAATGACAATGTTCCCATTGTTGTCAATGACAGATTTCTGACCATGCTTGATTAATTTACATGTTGGGCATTTACTTTTCCTACATTGCAACATACCTATCATCTAACTAAACAAAGAAGGAAGGTATGTTGAATTTCTGTCCTATGGGTCCTATTTTACCCTAAATACTTGAAGCCTTTTTGAACATTGTTTTATTTATTTATTTGCAAGATACTGTAGGACCTAGTTTGGGATCTTGCAACAGAATACACCAACATTTCTTCATGATGTGTTCAATGAATTGATAATTAGAATTAGATTGGGTAATAAACTTTATGCCATAGTCTCCCCCATTTGTAACTTATTTCTGCTATTCAAGGTAGGCTGTAGGTTTGTCTAGTAGGTTTCCTCTATTATTTGCAATGTGTATTCCTTTACAAAGAATTTGTTTTTTAGGGTTTCACTCTGATGTAATCTTCCACATGTTTGCAGGTTTTTCTACACCAACAGAGTTGACAGGGCAGGATCGGTTTCCATTTGAGATGATGGTAGCTGTTAAAATGTAGGTAGGAGTTACCTCCTGTAGGTTTAAAGTGACATTTAATATTTTGACAGGACACAGTGACAGGAGGAGATTGTGGCATTATTTTAATTGGTATGTTCCAGATAAAAAAACAACAAAGATGTAGGGTGATTGACTGACTTGAAAGATAATCCAAGTCTGTTTTTGTCAAAATATTGTACAAAAGTGGATATAGAATAAAAAATACATATATTTGATATGTGAAAAAGAATGTCGGACCAGATGTAAGTTTCCTCCCAATATCCCATTATGAGGTTGACATTGCTCAGTTTGAAATTGGCTCCAATAGCAGTGCCTTTATCTACTTTTGGAATGTAGTAAAATTAGGGCAGTGCCAAAGCAGTGCCTTTAGTCTGTAAATATACTGTAACTGTTCGAGGAAGGAACAGTAGTTGTGTTTGATGTAAATTTAGAGATATCCAGAATAAATTGTGCTTGTTTATAATTTATGTTTGGGCAATGCACCAGATTGTATGTCAGAGCTGACAGGCCAGCTTCATATGGAATGAAGTATAGAGTGAATAACTGGGTTCCCAGGAGTATTGTTTGCATATTTCTAGTAGATGCATGGAGTCTCATGTGAGGAAGAAAGGAAAAACACAAAAGGCTTGCAGGAAATAATCTATATACAGTATCTCACAGAAGTGAGTACACCCCTCACATTTTTGTAAATATTTTATTCTATCTTTTCATGTGACAACACTGAAGAAATGACACTTTGCTACAATGTAAAGTAGTGAGTGTACAGCTTGTATAACAGTGCACATTTGCTGTTCTCTCAAAAAACTCAACACACAGACAATAATGCCTAAACCGCTGGCAACAAAAATGAGTACACCCCTAAGTGAAAGTGTCCAAATTGGGCAAAAAGTGTCAATATTTGTGTGGCCACCATTATTTTCCAGCACTGCCTTAACCCGCTTGGGCATGGAGTTCACCAGAGCATCACAGGTTGCCACTAGAGTCCTCTTCCACTCCTCCATGATGACATCACAGAGCTGGTGGATGTTAGAGACCTTGCGCTCTTCCACCTTCCATTTGAGGATGCCCCACAGATGCTCAATAGGGTTTAGGTCTGGAGACATGCTTGGCCAGTCCATCACCTTTATCCTCAGCTTCTTTAGCAAGGAAGTGGTCATCTAGGAGGTGTGTTTGGGGTCCTTATCATGTTGCAATACTGCTCTGAGGCCCAGTCTCCGAAGGGAGAGGATCATGCTCTGCTTCAGTATGTCACAGTGCATGTTGGCATTCATTATTCCCTCAATGAACTGTAGCTCCCCAGTGGCGGCAGCACTCATGCAGTCCCAGACCATGACACTCCCACCACCATGCTTGACTGTAGGCAAGACACACTTTTCTTTGTACTCTTTGTACTCCTCACCTAGTTGCCACCACACACGCTTGACACCATCTGAACCAAATAAGATTATCTTGGTCTCATCAGACCACAGGACACGGTTCCAGTAATCCATGTCCTTAGTCTGCTTGTCTTCAGTAAACTGTTTGCTGGCTTTCTTGTGCATCATCTTTAGAAGAGGCTTCCTTATGGGACGACAGCCATGTAGACCAATTTGATGCAGTGTGCGGTGTATAGTCTGAGCACTGACAAGATGACCCCCCACCCCTTTAACCTCTGCAGCAATGCTGGCAGCACTCATACATCTATTTCCCAAAGATAACCTCTGGATGTGACGCTGAGCACGTGCACTCAACTTCTTTGGTCGACCATGGAGAGGCCTGTTCTGAGTGGAACCTGTCCTGTTAAACCGCTGTATGGTCTTGGCCACCATGGTGCAGCTCAGTTTTAGGTTTTGGCAATCTTCTTATAGTCTAGGCCATCTTTATGTAGAGCAACAATTCTTTTTTTCAGATCCTCAGAGAGTTCTTTGCCATGAGGTGCCATGTTGAACTTCCAGTGACCAGTATAAGAGAGTTAGAGCGATAACACCAAATTTAACACACCTGCTCCCCATTCACACCTGAGATCTTGTAACACTAACAAGTCACATGACACCGGGGAGGGAAAATGGCTAATTGGGCCCACTTTAGACATTTTCACTTAGGGGTGTACTCACTTTTGTTGCCAGCGGTTTAGACATTAATGGCTGTGTTGAGTTATTTTGAGGGGACAGCAAATGTACACTGTTATATAAGCTGTACACTCACTTCTTTACATTGTAGCAAAGTATAATTTCTTCAGTGTTGTCACATGAAAAGATATAATATTTAAAAAAATGTGAGGGGTGTACTCACTTCTGTGTGATACTGTATATGGATAGGTCACTGGTGGGACCATCCATGCTAGCTATAATAGGTCTTCCAGGTGGGGTATCTAAACTATTATGCCTTTTGGGAAGGTTGTTGTGGCAAAAATAGGGATTGTTTTAAAATCCTTTAAGTAATTCTCCTTCCTTTTATGGTGATATTTTTTTCTCTGGCTTTTTCTATTATAATGCTGAGTTTTGATATATACAGATTAATAGATCACGGATTAATATTTTTTATGATGTTTCATTAGACATACTTGTTGCAGACCATATATTCTTGTAGTTGTCCATTGTTTGCAGCATGCCCCTGCATTGTTTCAAAGAAATAAAAAAACGAAGTGCAAGAACAGTATCCATCTAATCTAGGGGGGTCAGCAACCCGTCGATTGTGATTGACCGGTTGACCGTGGGGAGCCAACAGGTCAATCATGACCGCGGTTCTGCCTCCCCCAGCCTCTGCCACTCTCATGTTACAGGCAGAGCAGAGAGCAGGAGGCAGCATAGTGCTGGATGGAGAGCGGTCAGGGCAGAAGCTGCTCAGTGATTGGCTGCTAGGCTGTCCTAACAACCAATTACTAGCTTGGCAGCTCCTGCCTTTGACCAAGCACTGTGTTGTCTTCTGATCTCCGCTCTGCTCTATACACACTAACAGGTAGGCAGTGCTACCTGCATGTGTGATATGAAGGGGACACAGGAGATTATGTGGGGATGGGAGGCTTAGGAGACACTGTGGGAGGGGGGATGCAGGAGACTACATGTGGGGGGCTTAGGAGACACTGTGGGAGGGGGGACACAGGAGACTATGTGGGGGGGCTTAGGAGACACTGTGGGAGGGAGGACACAGGAGACTGTGAGAGGGGGGCTTAGGAGACACTGTGAGAGGGGGGCTTAGGAGACACTGTGGGAGGGGGGACACAGGAGACTCTGTGGGAGGGGGCTTAGGAGACAGTGTGTGAGTGGGGCGCTTAGGAGACACTGTGAGGGGGGACACAGGAGACTATGTGGGGGGAGGCTTAGGAGACACTGTGAGAGGGGGGCTTAGGAGACACTGTAGGAGGGGGGACACAGGAGACTATGTGGGAGGAGGCTTAGAAGACACCGTGGGAGGGGGGACACAGGAGTCTCCATGGGATGGGGGGCTTAGGAAACACTGTGAGGGGGGCTTAGGAGACACCATGGGAGGGGGGGCACAGGAGACTCCGTGGGGGGGTTTAGGAGACACTTTGGAATGGGGGATACAGGAGACACTGTGGGAGGATACAGGAGACACTGTGGGAGGGAGGGCTTAGGAGACACTGTGAGGGGGGACAAAGGAGACTCTGTGGGAGGGGGGACACAGGAGACACTGTGAAAGGGGGGCTTAGGAGACACTGTGGGAGGGAGGACACAGGAGACTCTGTGGGAGGGGGGGCTTAGGAGACACTGCGGGAGAGGGCACACAGGAGAAACTGTGGGAGGGGGGCTTAGGAGACACTGTGGGAGGGGACTTAGGAGACACAGTGGGAGGGAAGGACAAAGTAAACTACAGTGGGGGGATTTTAAAGAAAAAAAGAACAGGGAACACTGATTTGGGAGATGGGGAGGCAGAGTACACTCTGTGGGGGGAGGTTTAGGAGACACCGTGGGAGGGGGGACACAGGAGACACTGTGGGAGGGGGGACACAGGAGTCTCCATGAGATGGGGGACACAGGAGTCTCCATGGGATGGGGGGCTTAGGAAACACTGTGAGGGGGGCTTAGGAGACACCGTGGGAGGGGGGCACAGGAGAATCCGTGGGGGGGGGTTTAGGAGACACTTTGTAATGGGGGATACAGGAGACACTGTGGGAGGGGGGCTTAGGAGACACTGTGAGAGGGGGTCTTAGGAAACACTGTGGGAAGGGGGGACACAGGAGACTCTGTGGGAGAGGGGGACACAGGAGACTCTGTGGGAGAGGGGGACACAGGAGACTCTGTGGGAGGGGGGGCTTATGAGACACCATGGGAGGGGGGACACAGGAGAAACTGTGGGAGGGGGGCTTAGGAGACACTGTGGGAGGGGCTTAGGAGACACTGTGGGGGGGGGACAGAGTAAACTACAGTGGGGTGATTTTGATGAAAAAAAGAACAGGGGACACTTATTTGGGAGATGGGGAGGCAGAGGACACTTTGTGGGGGGCAGAGAACACTGCTATGGGGCAGGGTAGACAACATTACACAGTTTGGGGGGTTGGGTGATATGCAGGGGGCAGATGACACTACTAGGAGGGGAAGGGGGCAGAGGATATGACAGTAGGGGGGATGTGGTGTGAAGGGGGAAGAGGACACTGCTTTGGGGGGGTACAGGACACTACTTTGGGGGGAGGGGGGCAAAGGACACAGCATTTGAGGTACAGGACAATACTGTATGGGGGGGGAGGGGGGTAGAGGACACTACAGTGGGGAGGGGGTGATGAAAAGGGGGCAGAAGACACTGCATTGGGAGGTACAGGACACTACAGTGGGGAGTGATGTAAAGGGGGACAGAGGACATTACTGTGGAGGGGTGATATTTTTTGGTGCCTAGAAACTTTCCCCCCTCCTCCCCCAGGGATCTAATCCATCTAATTCACCTCCATCCATTCTTAAAAGTGTTCTGCCAGGGGCTAAATGTACACTGCTTTATCATCTGTGGCCTTTTAATTTTTATAATTTTTATAATAAAACACCTGGCTTGTACCCTGTGTCTCCAGTACATTTCACCCAATTCTGACTCATTAAAACTGTCTTGTTGATAGCTGTAAATGAAAAAAAGAGATTATTCTTTAAAATAACAAGCATGTTATACTTACCTGCTCTGTCCAATGGTATTGGACAGACCAGCTCTGAAGCTCTTCTAGGGTTCCCCACTAGCACTCTTGGCTCCTCCTTTTCTCAGTGCGCCACCATAAAAGTCTGCTTCCTATGGGAATGCACCTGCAAGTTCACTCTCAAGCCAGGCCATATGAGTCTGTTGACACACACAACAAGGCTTGGCCCTGCCTCTTGCTCCCTCCTCACAGCTTTTGATTGACAGCAGCAGGAGCCAATGGGTTCCACTTGTCTCTGAGCTGTGAGAGGAGAGAGAGAACCAGCACTGGATCAGTCCAGGACTCAGGAAAGTTAAGGGAGGGTGGAGGAACAACTAGTCAAAAGTTTTAAAGCAAGAAACCTTCTGGCTATAGAACCACTTAAAGGCAACCTAGAAAGTAGTATTTTAAAGGATTTGTATTTTATCCATGTTGCTCCAGGAGTCCCATTTAAAGCACCCTCATTTTGCTGTACTGTATTTTTATATATATAAGTTTTTTTCATTAGTACATATACCTCGTAGCAGTGCCCAGCTTTCTGTGCCTTTAGGCTGTGGTTTACCTATAAGTTCTAGAAATGTCCATAATTTAAGAAAAAGATTTGCCTCCGCATAGCTTGAATAAGATTTGCCGTTAAGTGGGGGTTCATCAAATTCCAATCAGGATTCACCCTGGCAGATCCAATATTCCCTAGTCAGGAAGCAGTTGTTGATTTACATTAGAGGAATCCCTTTATCACAGGTTCCTCCACAGAACTACTTTAGGTTAATTAGGAGTAAAATCAAAAGACTGGATTGTGATGTTTATTGAATCTAGTGCACTTCAGCTGCTAATTACATAGGGTTCCTATTCCACAATATAGCATGGCTAGATGAAAATGTGCCACTAAACATCATTTGCATAATTTAAATTGCTGCTAGAATCTAAAGTGGTTTCTACCTAAAACTGCATATATGTGGAACTTTATGTATAGTGCAGCCACCTCATTACTTAGCTCATTAAAAACTAAACACATATACACTGCACCAGATCTGCAGCAAATTAAGATGGTAATTAGATTCTCTCAGGGCCTTACCTGCATTTAATTAGCCACAGAGCTTGTGTCATTCATATATGTCTCTTGCTAAAGGGATGAAATGGAAAACTTAGGTATCTGTGAAGGGCAGAGACCATTTAGATTTATACATGTAGAGGTGCATTTTTAAAGTGTTAAGCCGGCCACTGATTGCAGGAAAGAAAATTGCTTGATTCCCCCATCAACACAGTCAGTATTGATGGGAGAATTTATCCCAGGAAGCTCTTGTGTTCTCCCGGTAGGGGAAAGGGGTGCGGGGGTGAGCCATCTATTCTGGGAAAACACAGTGATTATTGCCAGTAGCTATAGCCACATGAAAAATCCGACAGGCTGGTTGTACCCAAGTCGTACAAAAATCGATTTGGGTAGAATCGGCTCGCCCATAGATGGTTAAAATCTCAGCCAGTCCCTGCTGAATTGGTCGAGATTCAAACGATCTATAACTGGCTTTAGGCAGGTGTGTGGTCCTGTGTCAGCGTGTGCTTCACTTTCTGCGTTTTCAATGCATTCAGCTTAAAAAAAAAAAAATGTTTTTAGAAGTAAAAAATGTGTATTTAAAGTGGAGTTCCAGTGTCAATAAAATAAAATAAAAGTCAGCAGCTAAAAAAACTGTAGCTGCTGACTTTTACAAAATACACTCAATCCCGTGGTGTCCACCCCCCCCCCCCCGCTTCACCGGCTGCCCTGTGTTACCAGCGCTGGCATCTTCAGTTTGGGTACCCGGCTGTGATAGCTTGCGGCTTCACAGCCGGGTGCACATTGCGCATGCACGAGTAGCACTGCACTTTGTGAATGGTCCTGTAGTCTTCTGGGACCTGTCACGTGTCCCAGAAGACTACGGGAAGGGAGGGAGGACAACTTCCACTTCCGATCACCCCCCCCGCTCCCCAAAGGTGCCAATCCTTAACGGGGAGCGGGAGACCAGTCCTTAAAGCGGAACTTCCCCTTTTGGGTGGAGCTCTGCTTTAATATTTTGTATTCCTCAGGAGCCTGCAGAGCATTGCACCCGTGATCAGTGGGTTGCTGGTGCAAAGTCAGGCTCCTGTACAGACTTCCTACAGCTCTGTGATTGTACTTCAATATGGTCTGACAGTTTCAGAGCTGCAGGAAGACTGAATGGACTTGGAGCACACTGATCAGTGCCTTTGCAGTTCATTGAAACTACAAGTCCATCTGCTGTAGTGGAAGAAAGGGATTGTAGTTTCTTCTTTCATAGATTTCTGTGAATGAATGATGTGGCTGTGCAGGCGGAGCCCCGCAAAGTTGTGTCACTGAGTGCAGGGAGAGGAATCCCCACCCGCTGTCATTGTGGGGTGCTGCATAGTAACATGTTATACCCTAAATCGGAGTGTAATATGTTACTGAAAGTGATTTTATTCTTTAATTTAGAGTTTTAAGTGGATAGGGTTAACAGACATTGATCAAGGCTTGTTAATGTATGTTGCCACACATCAAAATGCATTTTATATGTGTTGACTTTGAGCTAAATGCACTAAATGCAAGAAAAATACATGTCGTGCGTTTCAAAACACATGATCTGAGAATAGGCACTATATTTAATATAGAGAAGTTGGACACATGCATGTTACCTTGTTGCAATGGCAATGTGTAAATAGGTCCTTAATGATTCTGTTTAGGCTTCAGTTTTATAGAGGCATCAGTTTTTATTTATTTTCGCTAATTTTATTTATTTTTTCCCATAAATATATCTGGATGCTTTATATAACTAGGTTTTAGATACATTTTAGTAATTATTTTTCTTTCTGTAATATTAGTACTGAAGAGGGTAGATTTACTCAAACTGGTTCACTCAGAATCTGGTGCAGCTGTGCATGGTAGCCAATTGGCTTTTAACATCAACTTGTTCAATTAAGCATTGGCAATAAAACCTGGAAGCTGGTTTCTATGCAGATTTGCACCAGATTTTGCACTCTCCAGTTTCAGTAAATAATGCCTGTATCACATAGAATGCAGCTAACAAATACTTCCTTGCTCTGTGAATGATACTTTTTTTTTTAAAAGCACAGCATTGTTTTAATCATGCGACTACTTCAAATGAATTTTCCATTGAACAAGCAGGTTATTTTTTTTGTTTAGTTTTTGGATAATACTATGTATTTATAGGGATAACTAAACATTGTATGCAGTTTCAATTATTTAACCCACACTGCAATACTGTATTTTATTGCTATAAGAAATACCACAGTCATTTTATCAAACAAATCAGCTTGTGCTGGAGAAAACATTATCCTATCATTAAAATGCTAATATTTATTGCAGTACTTAAAATATCCTGCAAGGGGCAGTGCTGCACTAGAAACAGTATAAAAAATACTGTACATTTCAGTAATATTATTATTATTATACAGGATTTATATAGCGCCAACAGCTTGCTCAGCGCTTTACAATATAACGGGAGACAATACAGCAAGGATACAGTGCAATACAAGAGTAACCCTCTTGTGTTGCACTGTATCGTTTCTGTATTGCTTGAGGGCTTACAATCTAAGAGTAACATTCCCCAATCATCTACATTTGTTCCCTAAGGAGATAAGAGACTACCAATAATTTGATAGCTAGAAAAGCCACAATATATTTTGAAATGTGATATGAAAGCAATATTTGTATAAGCAGAGCATACGTCAAACATCTGTTATACTTCATTTTAAAGCAAAAGTAAGTAAAGTGAGGCCATCATAAATAACAGCTACAAAACATATATATTATTTTTGTTGCAATACCGCAAAGTTTTACTTTTGCAACCAATTTGTTTTATTACCTCTTTTGCGTAACAAGCTTTCTGAATCTGTTACATTGCTACATTAGGTTTAATTATATATATTTATTCAACAAGATTAAAATGACTTCAGCTAAATAAAGTCACGCAAACCGCATAGTGGAGTTTTTTTACTAAAGCTGGAGAGTGCAAAATCAGGCTCACTTCTGCATAGAAACCAATCAGCTTCTAACCTCAACCCTGCAGAAGTGAGCCTGATTTGGCACTCTCCAGTTTTAGTAAATCAACCCCAGTCTGTCTAGTTATTCCATGCTATTATTTTTGGTATAAGGAACGGTCTTTAACACTAAGGAAATGGTCTGATGTTGTAGAAAGGAAATATAAACTACTATTAAATATACATAACAGTGATTGCAAAATCAAACTCACTTAAAAGTTGCTTTTGTGAATCCGTAAAGTTTACATTGCTGTGCCAAAAAGGATTTATCAGAGGAGAACACTTGTCCTTAACTGGAAGAAAAAATAAAAAAACAAACAACATTTGTGAAAGACTTCTCCTTAATAAAATAACCAACTCGACTGAAACGAGACATCAATCAATATTACTTACAGTTACACATCCTCCAAAGTCCTGAGTGGGAGCTGAGGGTTTCTGAGAAGTTCCTTTTTAATTCCAGTTTAGAAGCATCGATTATATACCAGAAATCGGTTCCAATAGCAACCACTAAAAAAATAAAGCTCAATATACCAAGAAAAGCAACAAATACAGCCAAAATGCTCAATTTAAGCTTCATTGTACATTAGATGACTTGTATACTCAGATCCAAGAGCTCAGTGATAATTTTGTAGGTATCTGTAGAATCCTATCCTGTGCTTTAGCAGCAAATGAAACAAAATTCATGTTCCATGACGAAGTATCAAAATCTGCCTTTGTCTTGGTTCAGCAAGTTCCAGTGATATTCTAGTGCAGTATATGGCAGTAGGAGTTCAGCAGGCTGCTAGCATGCAACAAGCGCAGTGCTGAACGCTTTCCTGACTCACACAAACAGGCAAGAATGTGGGGAAGGTGGGCAGGAATACAGTGAGCTGCCTGAAAATGTGCTGTACTTTTATGAAAGCTTGCTTTTAGATCCAAAATCTTTCAGGCAGAAATAATATATTTGCAGAAAGTCAACGTTTAATATTTGATTAAGAAAAGAAGGGGGAAAAAATCACAAGTTCAATACAATATTATTATTATACAGGATTTATATAGCAGCAACAATTTGCTCAGCACTTTACAATATAAAGGGAGACAATACAGCAACAATACAGTTCAATATAAGAGGGATGGGAGGGTCCTGCTCCTTGGAGCTTAGATTGTAAGCTCCAAGGAGCAGGGCCCTCCTAACCCTCTTGTATTGCACTGTATCGTTGCTGTATTGTCTCCCTTTATATTGTAAAGCGCTGAGCAAACTGTTGCTGCTATAAAAATCCTGTATAATAATAATATAGATGCCAATGATTATATTTACACAGGGGCAATGCATATACATATACAATGTATATATATATATATATATATATATATATATATATATATATATACACACACACACACACATACACACATACACACACACACATATACACAGTACATGGAGGCATAATATAAGCTGGTAATGTACATATGAAGCCACAAAGCTATAAAGCCATGCCACAATAAGTCACAGCAGGGTGGGCAAAGAGTCACTTAGCTATTATGGAGTAAGGCACAGTAACTAATCAGCATTACTTTACTATGTACTATTTATAGAATATGTTATCCTGACATTTCATATTCCTGATATGTGCCTGTTGTACCATGTACTTGTATTAAAAAGTATCCTGTTTTCTTTGCATTGCTTCCTTTGTGTGAAATCCCTGGTGTTCCTGCCAGTGCCTCTGCTTTCCTATTAAAAACTGACCACACTAGGCATGGGAACACAGCATGGTCAGTTCTCTAGCTAATCTAATGCTCAGGCTTGTGCTGGCATGCCCCCTTTTCTCCAGCACAGCCATTCATTGTGAAGTTCGGCGTCTGCTGCTTCTCGTCCACCAGCTCTCTGAGCTCCTTATGTAGCTGAGTCAGAGGGTATGTGATTGCTTATTTTAAAAAAAAGGAAAAAAAGATGTTTATAATGTTTTTTATTTGCATGCACAGATGTTTTGCTTTTCATTTTTATATTAAATGGAACGGGTTGTTTTACAACATGAAGGTTCACATATACTTTAAGTAATGCATGAGCATTACTTTACAATGGAACCTTGTATACATGGGCACAGAATCCCTTAGCCACCTTACTATACATGGAAAGGTACTAAAAACATAAATAGGCTAGAAAGTGAGAGAGATAGAATCCACAGGGAGGATGCAGCATCACATACATTTATTGCTAAATCCACAGTTTTGGACAGTTATGATAGTTATGCAGTTCATAACACATGTTCCAGAGATAAGTCAATAATTCTATCACATAGGGTGCCAAAATACTCATGCAAAACACACATTTAGAAGGGCTCCAATAGGAGAATCGTTGATAGAGAAGGATCTGGGGTGATTGTAGGTCAGACTTAGCAATAGCATGCAATGTCAAGCAAAGTAGCAAACAAATGTCATTAAAGTAAATGTGAACCCTCACCTCATAAGACAACCAATTTAGTTTAAAAAAGAAATAAACGGCAAAATGTTTGTGTATACATATAAAAAAAACTTTATAAACACCTTTTACACCTTTTTTATAAGTGATCACATACCCTCTGTTTTCAGCTGCATAAAGATCTTAGAGAGCTGGGGGAGGAGAAACAGCATCACACTGGTCTTCCCAGTAAATGGCCGTGCATTGGGGGTGTGGGGTGGGATGTGTGTCAGGACAAGTCTGATTATTGGAGGAAAGCGGGGTGAGTTCTCAGCACAGCCAGAAGACTGACCACGCTGTGCTATCATGCCCAGTGTGGTCAGTTGTTATTAGGAAAGCAGGGGGACTGGCACGAACACCAGGGATTTCACTTAAAGAAAGCAATACAAAGGGAACATAATATTTTTCACACAAGTACATAGTACAGCAGGTACATATCAGGAATATGAAATGTTGGGTTTACATATTCTTTAATTAAAGAGGGCATTCTGTACATTCCAGAGATAAATCAATAATTCTACCCCTTTACAAAATGCTGGTTTGGCCTCATCGTGAATACGCAGTTCAGAAAAGACGTTGTTGAATTAAAAAGGGTTCAGCGGAGGGAAACAAAATTAATAAGTGAGGTGGAGGACCTCAATTAATTACACAGATTTCAGTTATTCATTCTAAAGAGTAGGCGTTTAAGAGGGGATATGAATACATTATATAAATATATCAAAGGTAATAAGCTGTTTAATCTAAGGTCCCTGAAGAGGACCATGATTTAAAGTCTGAAGAAAGGAGGTTTAATTTTAGAGTGAGGAAAGGGTTCTTTACTGTTAGGGCAGTACAAATGTAGAGCATTCTCCCCCAAAAAATTATACAAGCTGAGAACCTTTAGATGTCTTCCACAGGAAGCAGAATATACAGGGCCCTGGTAACTGTTAGAGAATAAAAATCACACACGCACTTAGATTGAATAAATGGACCTATGTCTTTTTTCAACCATATAAACTATGTAACTATATAATAGTCATTTCTCAAACTAAAGATGAAAATACTGCTCTCTAGTAGACTGCACATATCTTTCTACAGCAGAAATGATCAATGTAACATGGGAACTGCCTAATTCTAATAAAGTGTTATTATATATAATGAAACGAGATTAAAGCAATTCACCATTTTAAATCCACAGGACAACAGCACATAATCTGTAATACAATGTATTAGAAATAACAAAATAGAAGCAATAAATAATCTTCATATATATAAATGTAAATCAAAATCCGTTTTTAAACCTTATACACCTCGAATACATGGTGTCTAACTCTGAAATTCTAGTGTACCTCATTCCTTTTGTAATCATAAAATGGCTGTTTAGACTTTTTTTATGAACTTTCAAAATGTTTTCAAACCCATGTATGGATAGCTTAAAGTAAAGTTCCCGCCACTGACACCAACAATGGGGCACTATTCCTTCCACTAACACCAATAAATGGGGCATTATTCCTCCCACTGACACCAATGATGGAGCACTATTCCTTCCGCTGACAACAATAATGGGGCATTATTCCTCCCACTGACACCAATGATAGGGCACTATTCCTCCTACTGACACTATTGCTAGGGCACTATTCCTCCCACTGACACCAATGAAGGGGTACTATTCCTTCCACTAACACCAATAATGACAACAATAATGGGGCATTATTCCTCCCACTGACACCAATGATAGGGCACTATTCCTCCTACTGACACTATTGCTAGGGCACTATTCCTCCCACTGAAACCAATGATAGGGCACTACTCCTACTGACACCAATGATGGGGCACTATTCCTCCTACTGACACCAATGATGGGGCACTATTCCTCCCACTGAAACCAATGATAGGGCACTACTCCTACTGACACCAATGATGGGGCACTATTCCTCCTACTGACACCAATGATGGGGCACTATTCCTCCCACTGACACCAACAATGGGAAACCATTGCTCCCATTGATACCAGTGATGGGGCACTATATCTCTCGTTAATACCAATGATGAGGCATTGTTTACTCCCACTGATGCCAGGACATTTTCTTCTCCCACTGGCCACAGTCCGGCCCCTCTAAAGTCTGAAAAACAGTAAACTGGCCCTTTGTTTATAAAGTTTAGAGACCCCCTGCTTTAAATTATGAGCATGCTAGAAATAACATTATGCTGAACAAAACATATGAAAGCAAGTGTTGCTTTCATGAGTTTGGTTCGCACACTTTTTTTTACCTTTAAATAGTTTTTTTAATTAATCGTGTGACTGACAGAGCTCCACCCAAATTCCCCCCTAAATAGCAATGCTAAAAATCAGACCAATTAGGAAATGCAGTCAATCATGATCCTTGAGCTACCATGCGTGACCTACAGGAATGTCACTTGAGTGACTTGTTGTGGAGGAAAGACGATATTCAAGGCTTTCTCGCCAAGAACTCACTGCAGCCTGAGTGGCAACACAGAGGAGTGTAGATCTAGTTTACAAAAGTGTTACCACTCAAAATAAGAACTGGTAGGAGGTCATTTCAACAACTGCACAGATTCAAAGAAAAAAAAAAAACAGGAATTTTATATCATTTTTTGAGACATGTAGAGCTTCGTTTTGGTGGTATTTAAAGGTGGTTCTAAATTCAAAACTTTTTTTGTAACTTAACGCATTCCCTAAATTAGGGTAAAAAATGTAACACTACTTGTGCCCCCCAAACACTTACCTAACCCAGGGGTGGACTGACCATTTGGACACTCATGCACTGCCCGATGGCCCGGGGTAAGTAGGGGGCCCCATGAGATGCCCCTGGTATCTTTTTCATAGGCTTTTTTGAGTTTGGGCAAGGACACATGATCCCCTATTGCCCGGGGGGCCCCATGAGTTGTCAGTCCGCCCCTGACCTGACACCTCCACTGATCCAGTGCTGACCTGTCCACAGCAGCATTGCTGCCTCTTACTGCTTTCAGGGGAAACACTGCCATGGGCTCCTTCAGCTGTCAGTCAAGTCCTGTGAGGAGGGAGCAAGGGTTGTGGACGAGCCACACTGTGTGTGTCTACAGACCGTAATCGCATGGGTGCCCACATAACACACAGCTTGCTATAGGGGCAATTGTAGGAAGGGGAAGTGACAGTGCCAGACCGAGAAGGAGATAATCCACTGCTCTGGGCAATATTCTTGCACAGAGCAGGTAAGTATAATGTCATTTTTATTTCAATAAAAAATAAAGTTTAATATCACTTTAATTACGTAGAAAGTACAATATACAAACACAGACCCTAGGAAAAGTACTGTATGCATCCCTGAGTAAAAAATAGTATAATGCTCCTCTATCAGAAATTAGTGGTAACAACATCCACAGCCTCAGCAGTCTCTTCTTCATGTGAACTGTGCAATCTTCTCACCAGTACATGTAAGACTAAAAAAAAAAAAAAAAGGAGGGGAGATGGGGAGAGAGGGCACCACTGTCTAAGCATAGTATACGTGAAGATAGAGGTAAAAAATGTCAGAAAGATAGGTATTGCACTTATTGTATGTGAATACACAATGATGAACACAGCATGTCAATATGTATAATGATGTTGGCTGGCAGCGGTTTCTAGAATCCTCCAATGAACATGGAATAATAAAGAATAGGAAGGAAAGAAAGCAATGTGTAAATGTAGTAAGTAGTGATGGAACTCATAAAACATGGTAAAAGAGTAGGTATTGCACTCACATAAACGGTAGGAATATGGCATCTCAATAGATCTACTATGAGGACGTCATCAGGTGCAAAGTCATACTTTAGTATGCAACATTATTAGTGGACACAATGGGGTAGATTTACTATTGGGGCACTCAGAATCTGGTGCAGCTGTGCATGGTAGCCAATCAGTTTCTAACTTCAGCTTGTTTGATTAAGCTTTGGCAATAAAACCTGGAAGCTGATTGGGTTCTGCACCATTTTTTTGCCCTTTCCAGTTTAATAAATCAATACCCTAATACCTTGGGTTCTCAGATGTACATAAAATGATAAAACCAAAAAAAAAGGAGGACAACCAACTCTCAGTGTAGTATTAGTGAAAGCGGTGGTCTAAAAACAAGAATATAAATGCAATCGCATTTAGGAGATGAAGCAATGGCCTTACGAATAAAATCCAGCAGATAGCGGCCTCTTAGCCATACATGATGTTGGTAGTAAGCACAGGGAAGTTCCTGGTGGATATCCTCATCAGCCAGTGAGGGTACACCGCTTCCAAAGTATAAAACAAATATAGGCAAAGAGAGAGCTTTTGCCACTCAAAGTGTAGTATGTATAATCGATACACACAGTATTGCATTCACATTAGTAATACATAGATGAGCAGTATGTACAAATACCAGCAGATAGTGCCATGTCATGGTATCCAATGAAAAGCATGTGGATGATACATCTCCAATGACCATAGCTGTATGGGTCTGTCAGGAAGTGGAGCAAGCCAATCATAGGCTGAAAACCAGGAAGAGCCAGCACTGATAGTATACAGTCTGATAGGAGGCATCAAAGATAATACATTTTGTATTTGACTTCCTTATTACCCATCACATTTCTTGTGTGCCAGAACAAGAATAACACCCAGAAAATGACCCCATTTTGCAATGTGTTTAATTAGAGGCATGGTGAGTAGTGGCAAAACTAGACATTCTTTCACTGAGGGCAAAGATTTAGTTTGCTCCCCCCCCACACACACACACACACACACACCAAGAGGACAGTGTCAGTAGGGCAGAGGTTGGCGTCAGTAGGACAGTGGACAGTGTCAGTAGTTTTTTATGTTTATTTTTTATTTATTAATATTTTTTACAATTTTTAAGAGCCCTGTTGGGGGTTGTTGAAGTGTCGAGGATCTAAACAGACCCCTAATGTCTCACTTTTAAGATGGAGAAAGGAACTGAGGACAAATTCCCCAGTCCTTTTCTCTGCAGCATCATCTGCACTGGACAACTAATGAATGGGAAGTGTTCTGTGCTCTGTGGGGGAAAAACAATTCTCTCTGGGTGACCAATGTACACTGCAGGGATTTTAACAAACTTTTTTTTCTGCTCTGCATAAATAGCTGTTTGTTCCACTATGTGCTTTGCATAATGATTCTGATTGGGAGGGACTGGTTCATTATAATCATTTGGGGAGCTCTCAGTGTTCTTATGCACCAATAGTGTACAGCACAATCCAGATTGCCATATTGCATTGAATTTTCACAGGCTTTCAAAGTGAGTTTTAATAACATGACTTGTATAGCAATTGCTTATGCTGTATTATTTTACTTGTTTTTTTTTTCACAAAAGTGGAGTTACCCTTTAAGTTAATAGATGACTCCTCTTCTGGGTATTAATATGAGTCCTGTCAGCATATAGGTGAAGGTTATGTAAACTCTGACAACTCATTTCTCATATTGTGGCCTGGTAAGTGTACAATTGAGTGCTTTTCTAAATATATTTAATAAATGCAAAAAATATCCGTTGATCTTAACAGAAATTCAAAGCTGTCCTATGTCCACTTCCTGTGTTATCTTAAGGTGTCCTCAAATACTCTCTATGTTAAAGTGATATTAGAGGTTATATATACAGTCAGGTCCATAAATATTGGGACATCAACACAATTCTAACATTTTTGGCTCTATACACCACCACAATGGATTTGAAATAAAACAAATAAGATGTGCTTTAACTGCAGACTGTCAGCTTTAATTTGAGGGTATTTACATCCAAATCAGGTGAACGGTGTACAAATTACATCAGTTTGCATATGTGCCTCCTACTTGTTAAGGGACCAAAAGTAATGGGACAATTGGCTTCTCAGCTGTTCCATGGCCAGGTGTGTGTATTCCCTCATTATCCCAATTACAATGAGCAGATAAAAGGTCCAGAGTTCATTTCAAGTGTGCTATTTGCATTTGGAATCTGTTGCTGTCAACTCTCAAGATGAGATCCAAAGAGCTGTCACTATCAGTGAAGCAAGCCATCATTAGGCTGAAAAAACAAAACAAACCCATCAGAGAGATAGCAAAAACATTAGGCGTGGCCAAAACAACTGTTTGGAACATTCTTAAAAAGAAGGAACGCACCGGTGAGCTCAGCAACACCAAAAGACCCGGAAGACCACGGAAAACAACTGTGGTGGATGACCAAAGAATTCTTTCCCTGGTGAAGAAAACACCCTTCACAACAGTTGGCCAGATCAAGAACACTCTCCAGGAGGTAGGTGTATGTGTGTCAAAGTCAACAATCGAGAGAAGACTTCACCAGAGTGAATACAGAGGGTTCACCACAAGATGTAAACCATTGGTGAGCCTCAAAAACAGGAAGGCCAGATTAGAGTTTGCCAAACAACATCTAAAAAAGCCTTCACAGTTCTGGAACAAAATCCTATGGACAGATGAGACCAAGATCAACTTGTACCAGAGTGATGGGAAGAGAAGAGTATGGAGAAGGAAAGGAACTGCTCATGATCCTAAGCATACCACCTCATCAGTGAAGCATGGTGGTGGTAGTGTCATGGCGTGGGCATGTATGGCTGCCAATGAAACTGCTTCTCTTGTATTTATTAATGATGTGACTGCTGACAAAAGCAGCAGGATGAATTCTGAAGTGTTTCGGGCAATATTATCTGCTCATATTCAGCCAAATGCTTCAGAACTCATTGGACGCCGCTTCACAGTGCAGATGGACAATGACCCAAAGCATACTGCAAAAGCAACCAAAGAGTTTAAGGGAAAGAAGTGGAATGTTATGCAATGGTCAAGTCAATCACCTGACCTGAATCCGACTGAGCATGCATTTCACTTGTTGAAGACAAAACTGAAGGGAAAATGCCCCAGGAACAAGCAAGAACTGAAGACAGTTGCAGTAGAGGTCTGGCAGAGCATCACCAGGGATGAAACCCAGCATCTGGTGATGTCTATGCATTCCAGACTTCAGGCTGTAATTGACTGCAAAGGATTTGCAACCAAGTATTAAAAAGTGAAAGTTTGATTTATGATTATTATTCTGTCCCATTACTTTTGATTCCTTAACAAGTGGGAGGCACATATTCAAACTGTTGTAATTCCTACACCGTTCACCTGATTTGGATGTAAATACCCTCAAATTAAAACTTACAGTCTGCAGGTAAAGCACATAATGTTTGTTTCATTTCAAATCCATTGTGGTGGTGTATAGAGCCAACAATGTTAGAATTGTGTCGATGTCCCAATATTTATGGACCCGACTGTATATATATATATATTTTTTTTAGTTTAAATAAAAAACATGTTATACTTACCTGCTCTGTGCAATGGTTTTACACACAGCGGTCCCTTACCTCTGTTTTGGAAGTCCCCCACCATCGCTCTCCACTCTTCTTCTCAGGGTACTCCCATAGCAAGCCAGCTGTTAAAGTGCCACTTGTGCGCACATGCTCCTGAGACGGCCTGTGTGTGTGTGACCTCACATGCCTGATGAAGGGGTCCTGCGAGACTCCGAAACGTTGCCTTGCTGTAACTATGTGATCGTTCATTAAAACTTTTGGACCCATATTGGTGATCCTCGGTGTGCTGGTGACATTTTCCCTTGTTGATTTTGTTCGATTCCAGCCGACGGTCACTGCAGCACCCACTTATACACACATCCATTTTTAATGCAGGAACGTGTGCGTTTGGATTGTACACTTGCATTGTGTCCATGCACACAGTCCAGGTTGGCCACACACTCTCTCCCTCCTCACAGGATTTGACTGACAGCAGCAGGAGCCAATGGCTCTTGGTGTCCCCTCTGAAACCAGAAAGAGAGAGCAGTGGTGCTGCAGATGAGACAGTGCTGGATATGTTGAAGAATCAGCTAAGTGTTTAGGGAGGAGGTAGCACAACAGGTAGAGGGACATTTTTTACCTTAACCACTTCCACGCTGCCCTATAGCTGAAATACTGCTACAGGGTGGTACAGATGCGCAAAATCACGTTCGTGGCCTTAGCTGTCAATCACCGGGTCCCAGGCGGTGATTCCCCGCAGGCACCCAGTGATCTCCGAGGATGACAGGGGAGAGACCTGTATGTAAACAATACAGATCTGTCCCCTTTCAGCTCCTGCACACTGCTTTGTATGGGTCTGCATAGCAAAGCCATGCAAAGCAGTGTGCTTATAGTGAAGCACAGACACAGCCCCCATAGTAAAACAGCACACAGCATGCAGTTAACCCTTTTATCACCCCACATGTCAACCCCTTCCGGCCCAGTACCATTAGTACAGTGTCAGTGCTTTATATTAGCACTGATCACTGTATTGGTGTCACTAGGGATGTCAGTGACACCAAGTCAGTTCCCCCCAGTGCCAGAATGCCCACCGCAGTCCTGCTATAAGTCACTGATTGCTGCCATTACTAGTAAGAAAAAAAAATTCCAATATATACAGTATACCACTATTTGTAAATGTTATAACTTTAACGTAAACCAATTAATTTACACGTATTGGGATTTTGTTTTAGCAAAGACATGTCGCAGAATACATTTTGGCATAAAGATTTTTTTATTTTTAAAGGACATGTTTAATAGCAAAAAGTAAAAAAAATATTTTTTTTCTCAAAATTGGCAGTCTTTTTTTGTTTATAACACAAAAGCTAGAAAAACCACACAGGCAATCAAATACCACCAAAAGAAAGCTCTATTTGTGGGGAAAAAAAGGATGTAAATTTCATTTGGGTGCAGTGTTGCATGACCGCGCAATTGTCAGTTAATGTAACACAGCTCTGTATTGTAAAAAATGGCCTGGTCAGGAAGGGGGGTAAATACATTGGAGGGCAAGTGGTTAATACAAGAAAAAAAATTAACATGGGAAGAGATATTCAGTCATTTAACAACAGATAACTTGACAGGGCTGACACCATTTCTTGTGATTTCAGTCTAATAAAAAGGGTCGATGCACAACACAAAATTTGTAGCTAGCTCAAGTGAATTTCTGGCAGATCAATGGGAATTTTTTCTGTACTTTCAGGGTCTTTAATGTGGTAAAACATAGGGAAATGTCTATGTACCATATAGGTAGTTTTCGTTTTTATTAGATTATGCGTACATCTACAGTACCTTCAGTTAAGCTAAAGTGTACCTATATTCAGAAAAGTGATATGCTAATGGTAATTGTGATTGATACAGTTTATGGATGCAATATTCTGGCCTTGGTTTTCTGTGTAATTTACTCTACATGGACATATATATATATATATATATATATATATACACACACACACACACACAAACCAGTGTTGCCAACCTACCAAAGTGAAATGTACTGACACAACACCCAAAATTTACTGAGATAACCAAATTTTTACTGACATTTCAAAAAGTTACACAATAACAGTTTTAAGAGAGTGAGAGACTGCTCCATGAGTGCCCCCAAAGAGAGAGAGAGAGAGAGACTGCCCCCCATGTAGATACACCAATATAGACATAACACAAGATTTATATAAGAAGACATTACCAACAGTACATACATTCAGTGTACAAATACATATTATCAGCAAAGGGCCTGATAGGAGTCCTGGTAAAATAGTGGACATATACCCGGGTATATATAGTTATTTATAGAGATGGCTATAGATGAATATTACAGCAAAGTCCCATTGCAGGGGCCCCTGAGGATGATGTGGCATCTGTCTTTGGGGTTGATTTACTAAAACTCGAGAGTGTAAAATTTTGTGCATGGTAACCAATCAGCTTCTAATTTCAGCTTGTTCAGTTAAGCTTTCACTCAAATAACACTTGATTGGTTTCTATGCAGAGCTGCACTAGATTTTGCACTCTCCAGTATTAGTAAATCAATCCCTTTATGTCAGTGGCCTGCAGACAAGATCTGAGGATGTGGGGACGCTCCAGCCATTACTCAACCAAACTGGAACACAGTCCAAGTTATCTGACTCTGTGCATGGGAGATAGTAATAGGACAGAGATACTCTATAAGAGATGTGATTGTTATGAGCTACTATGGTGTATCTTATAAAAAATATATATATTTTGAGTGAATGTATAAAAAATTCGGTTGGTTAATAAAATTCCACCAAACATTGAAATTAAATTAACTGAGTGGAGTAAATACAAAAATGAAATAAATAAACTGGTGTGTGAAATATTTAAATAAATGAGTGGGCCACCTACACTGTACACATACTCATACAAGTGTGTCACTATAAATTAATCAAAAAACAAGGTGTCGCGCTCCACTGACAATAAGTAAGATGTGAAATATATAAACATACATAAGTAAAAATGAATGATATATATAATTAATTGATAAAGTGAGTGAGTCCAACATTAATTCAGCAGCATGATATTGCAATCATACTGATGCTGCGTGGGTGTCTTTGAATAATCCGTGACTTAGATGTGTCTTTAAATGGTGTAGTAAAAAATAAGTATCGTATAGTCCACCAATCTTTAACTTATGTACTCCTTCACCAGTTGTGCTCTCACCTGACGTATATGACCAAACCGATAAGTGAGGTCAAAAAAGCTTGTGTCCCTTTAATCCCTGTTTCTCGGATGGATGAGTGTTTCCCTTTTCCCAGCAGGGGGTCTCGCTACTTCCTAGAAATCTATTTCCTGGAGGCAGATGGATGGATGGATGGAGTTATCCCTCTTCCCACTAGGGGGGTCTCTTCACTCCCTTCAGTTTTTTCTTTCCATATGCATAAGTGCCATGGAATTTAAAAAATAGAATATAGTTTCTTATCTTCTTTTTAGAATATTTATTAAACAAATGTAGTGCACTCACATGAATTATGAATTAAAATAACTTTTTATACAAAAATACAGGATCCTCAATGTGTTTGCCACACTCCAATATACTTGCTGTGTAGTTGTCTTTAAACATCGTGGTGTCAGAGCCCCTCCTCTACGCGTTACGCCACCGGGTCACGTGGCTTCATCAGGGGGAAATGATTGAACATTCTTTTTTATGTATATTTATATATTTCACATCTTATTTATTGTCAGTGGAGCGTGACACCTTGTTTTTTGATTGAAGGACAGATATACTCTGTCATGAGGATTCAGCAACAGAGTTAAGAAGCTGCAGTTAAACTATTAGAATACAGAAATACTTGCATAATTGTCTCTTCTTATCGTGTATTAGTAGTATGGACAGGACATGTGGCTGAGACCTTCTGTCTTTCCACTTCCTCCTTTCATTTCTATCCTGTCTGCATGTCGGGTCACTACCCGATAAGGAGCTTTGAAAACGTGAAAAATATTGGATCTATAAGCTTGACACTTTACAACCCAAGGGGTTAAATGTTGAACTTGATCTCCAAATGTTTCTACACCAATAGAGAAACTAGAGAGATCAGATCAAATTAAAAAGTTCTCTTTCCCACTAATAGACTACTAACAATATTTCCCTGTACCTGTAGCTAAGGCATACTTAATTATACTCATTTCCACTGTGATCATTTCTAAGTAAACATAGTTATTGATATGACTATTTTTTATCTGTTTACCAATGGTAAGCTTTGCTGTTTCTGTATTTGCATATGTGGGTGGAGAAAAGCCTGCTATAAGTAGAATTTCCAGCTCTGCTTGCTATTGGTCCTGACGAAGCTGAGTAAGATACGCCCATCGACGAAAAGCGTTGACGTCACATGTCAGTGACATCACTACCAGCTGGCGTATCGACGCCATACACCAAGTCCTGGTTGGGACACAGAAATACACGCTCTTGCTGGGCGTTCATCAATCCACACGTGTACCTGGAGGGAAGCGGAGCCCATTCATCAACAGTCCCAATGCTAGCGGCTGCCCCTGGGACTCCAGGCTTGAATCTAGCAATAGGAGAAATTGTGCACTGTCTCTTATTCACTGCACAGGTGGTGAGTGGAACTTTATTCATACGGAAACGGAATCAGGGCCCCAGGGCCTTCTCGACTTGAAGCTTTACAGTGACTGCCATATTGACTTTCTTTCATGTCACTTCTTTATCACAGGATGGGGACACAATATCATACTTCGTAGATGGTGCGCAGCACCCTACTCCCACTATCCTGCGTGGATATTCACATTGTTTCCATGTCAGCTATACATTAAGGGAGGCATTTTGGCCACATGCCAATGGTGAATTACATTTATATCATCATTGGCAAGGACCTGCCACTTCAACTTCAGATGGCGAATGTCTCATGGAGAAGTCACTATTGATACCAAGTTTTGTCTAAGTTCCACGATCACCCAAATGTCATATTTTGGACACTATCTTCAGCTGTATCAGTCACGTTTAACCTGGAAGCCCTTCCAAAAGGCATATTACATTTACCTGATGATTGTGTCTTTGAGCAATGACATTATGAGTCTCAATATCTTCTATTGGCGCACATACCAGCAGTTTAGTTTATAGTCATGTGCTGTGTGCATTTTTGTTTGATTCATGCCTAGAGTTAAATTTTTTCCAGATCTCTAGCACTGTCTAGTTTGGCTCCTCAGTCCATATATCTCATTGGTACCAGTTTAATGTTTTTACATTATTGATGCAGAACCTTATATATCAATATTTATTGTATACATCCTCAACATGGTGGTGTTCCCCATGTGCCTGTGCTGTTTATACATAAGACCTAGTGTCATTATCTTTACAGCATAACTACATACATGGTCGGTCATGACATCCTTCTTTTATTATTTTTGTATTATTATTATTATTATGCAGGATTTATATAGCGCCAACAGTTTGCTCAGCGCTTTACAATATAAAGGGAGACAATACAGCAACAATACAGTTCAATACAAGAGGGATAGGAGGGCCCTGCTCCTTGGAACTTACAATCTAGGAGGATTTAGGTTGTTTCTTTTGGTATTGTCTCATCTTGTGGTGATGGCTAACTGTGGTCTTTACCTAAGTGTCTAAATATGTGTAAATTTTGCAATAAAGCATAATTTTTTATGACTCTTTGGGTATCACTTTCTGTCCATACAGTAATGTAACCACGTTCTCTTTGTGAATTCTTTTTCACAGTTTTTTTTGAGGGTCACTGCCCACCCCTGTGATCTGACTGGATAATATTGATTTGAATTCACTTTTAGGAAGAAAAACAAGAAATAAGAAGCGCTGTGCAAAATGTCTGTTTCTAAAAGTTATTATCCCTATTTAGCTATTGTGAGTGCTCCATTAGTAAATTAAATGAGTAAAATAACACTAACATAAATCAACAAACATACTGAAAACAATCAATCTCATTCCTGCATTCATTAAATAATGATATCTGTACCCATTTACATTAATGAGTGACAATAACACTTATCCTTAAACTGCCAAAAATAATATAAATCACATAAACATGTCCAACTAGCAGGTGTGCATGAGAATAATTCTACTTATTGACTTTTAGGAAGAAAGTTATTCATTTGTACCAACTGCTTCAGGTATGGTTAAAACATAGGTAAATAGCAATCCCATTTTCTAAATAAACTTTTGTACCCAGAAATGTTGATTCCATTCTATTCATAAGACTAAACTTTAAATCAGGTGATACAGAGTTAAACTCTCAATCAAACAGTTTCAAGGATTTCATGTCCTTCCTCCCCATATGGTGATAAAAGCCATATATAAATATATACCAGAGTGTGCAGTGTTTTTGAAAAAAACAATTAGCATACATGAATTTGAGCTCAAAATTATCCATTAAGACATTTGCTTATAGGGTAGAAACGTCACACAATCGCAGTGCCACTTAACAGAGGATAAAACCCCTTCATGAATAGAAAATGCTTTCAAGAAAACCTTGTGTGTTGAAATATTTTGTTATTTTACATAACATTAATTCTACTACAATCAGAATATGTGTATATTGAACTGAAGTGTACAAACTTGCCACATCTCATGTCCCTGGTATGGGTGTATCGTTTCATTTATCTCTTTATATGTTTTAGAGAAAAATCCAACGTACCCCCAAAAAGGAGAAGATCATGTCTAGATAAATTGCCAAAGAAGCACACATTGTTCCGTTTGCCTGTCACTTGTTCACTTTTACTGTAAACATCAAAAACTGGATTATCTGATAACAATTTTTACACATTGTCATTAGCAAAACAATTAGACATCTTTTATTCATTACAATCTCGATAATAATGCTCCCTTTATGTCCAGTTTTATTACAAAGTCCTTGGGTTTGACAAGTTACTTTATTGTTAAAAATTCCTGTTTTTTACAGATCATTACTCATCTTTTACCCTGTCTGTGGTTGTGCAATCATTTTTATCTATGTCCCTACTCACCTCATAAAGTGTACCTACATCCAAAAAAGCCATTTTTCAGTTTGTTTGGCATTATTTCTCACTTATTTCCTAAAGTGGTACTAAAGGCAGAATGTTTTTTACCTTAATGCATCCTCTGCTTTAAAGTAAAAAAAAAAAAATTGTGATTTTAAAGACTGTTACCTGGTTGCAAAGATAACCCCCTGAAGAGTCCATGTGTGGTGTTGCCCTGCCCACCTAGGCAGAATGACGTCACACAGCCACAATCCACCAGCACACACAAACAGCAGCCCGGCTGAGGTTGGTAAATGGGAGTTGTGAGGGACCGCCGAGCGGCACCACTAGCACTCCACTGGTCAGGCGTGCCCAGAGCGCGGAGTCTAAGCCCCAGGGTACTTGTTCACCAGAGCCCCTGATGGTGGGGATGGACTTGGAGTACCCCGGGACCAGGTCGCCACTACTGAGCACACCTGTCAGTGGTAGGGGTGTTCGCCAGGGGCTCCAACCAGGGAGAGCCAGATGTGAGGAGGTCGGGTGACCCCGATGGGATCGATGGCTGAGCAAGTGCGAAGTCAGACGGGCCGAGTTGGTAACGTAGAGGACGGTATGGTACAAGGGAGCGGACAGAGAATCGTCGGGTCACACGCCAGGTCAGCAACAGCAGGTCAGATCTAATGAGGGGCATTCAGAAGAGAGGTCAGGCAAAGCAAGGGTCTGGGCAGGAGAAATCAGCAGGTCAAGAGCAATCCGGGTCAAATAACTTACTAGGCACAGGTTCAGATTCGCAGGATACAGGTAGGACCAGAAGGCACTAAATGACAGCTCAGGGACATTTAAATATCCCGCCCTGCGCTGCCATTGGTGCCCAGCGGGCGGCCGCGGCTTCTACTGCGCATGCGCGAACTCGAACGCCGCGGCCGGCCCGGACCTAGTGCCCGTGTCCCTGCACAGGGCGGTGCACTGCGCCTGCGCCGGGACCATCGCAGCGGGGATCGAGGGGATCCCTGACAGGAGTATAGATGGATTCTCCCTTGGGGAGGCCGCGGTTAAAATAGCTAGCACTTGAGGTTGAGGCATTGTACAGCTCTATCCCTCACAAAAAAGGCCTATCAAGTAATAAGAATATACTTTCCCAGTCAGAAATAGAAGATTATAAACTCAATTAATTCATTGTTCTGGCATTGGAATATATCTTGACCCATAATTTTTCATGTTTGTGGGTTCCCACTTCCTCCAGGTACAGGGCGTAGCAATGGGGACTTGTTGTGCCCCATCCTACGCCAATCTGTACCTGGGGGAGTGGGAACATTTGTTCCTGGCTGATAAGGAGTTGGGGTCACTGACAAACCACATTATGATGTGGTATCGCTAGATACCGTAGATGACTTGATCTCCTCTTTCAATGAGTCCAGGTGATGAATAAAAACATCTTTAAATTTACTCTTTACAATGAGGCACAATTCCACTATGATTACCTTTTTTAGACATATCTATCAAAGAGGAACAGAATGGAGGTTTTGCCGAGTGGTTTATACCATAAGACCACTGCAGCCAATACCATTCTACCATTCTGCTCGCACCCCCGCTCGCTTATTTCTTCCATCCCTTACACTCAATAACTTTGAATTAGATGCAACTATTCAGATGAAAACAATTCCCTAGATTAAGCAGCAAAGATTAGGGAAAGACTACTCCAAATGGGCTATACAGCTACATGCCTAAAAAAAAGCATTAGAATGAGTCAGACAAAAATCAAGATACGACCTCCTGTTTTTAACAAAAGAACCAAAAAAAGAGAAAATTGGTGTGAGCATCATTACTCGATACATGAAACAACACAAATCCATTCAGAGGATTTTTCAGAAATATTGGCACCTCTTACAGCTAGACCCTGCTTGCAGCCCTCACATTGCAGAAACCCCCTTGATACTGTCCAGCTAAAGAGGTCACCTAGTACACAGTGAATTTGTAGGCAACTCTAGAAAAGATCCTTGTAAGAATCTGGGCACTTTCAAATGTGGGGGATGCCCATATTGTCAATACATGAATACAGAAAAAGATGTTTTACTATCCAGTGGGGACCCCTACAGACCCAGACATTTTGCCAATTGCAAAACTATAAGGGCTTATATACATACTGAGATGTGACTGTAGGGGCTTTTACATGGGGAAAACCAAACCTGAGTTTTGGAAATGGGCATATTGCCAAATCCTAAGTATGAGGTCTGTGAATCCTGACTTACCTTTAGGACATCATGTGAAGGACAAACACGGGGGAAAACTCCCTAAAATCAACTTCTTCATTTTAGACCATATCCATCCAAGTAGTAGAGAGGGAGATTAAAACTAATTGTTGCTCCAATATGAAACGAGATGGATTGTCCTCCTAAGTGCACACAAACTTTCAAAGTGATTTAACCATTTGCCTTCCTGAGGATTTACCCCCCTTCCTGACCAGGCCAGTTTTTTGCATTACAGTGCTGTGTTACTTTAACTGGCAATCGCGCGGTCATGCAACGCTGCACCCAAATTAAATTTTTTTTCCCACGAATTGAGCTTTCTTTCAGTGGTATTTGATCACCTGTGCGTTTATTATTTTTTGCGCTATAAAAAAAAAAAGAACGATAATTTTGAGAAAAAAACAATAGTTTTGACTTTTTGCTATTAAACATGTCCAGTAAAAAAATTTTAAAAAATCAAATTTCGTTTATGTGAAAGTTATAGCGTTTACAAATGGCGGTATATATATTGGGATTTTTTTTTTTACTAGTAATGGTGGCGATCAGCGACTTATAGCAGGACTGTGGCAGGTATTCTGACTCTGGGGGGAACTGATTTGGTGTCACTGACATCCCCAGTGACACCAATGCAGTGATCAATGCTAAAAGAAAAGCACTGACACTGTACTAATGGCACTGGGCAGGAAGGAGTTAACATGAGGGGCGATCAAAGGGTTAACTGTGTGCTGTTTTACATAGTGCTGTGTCTGTGTGTTTCACTGTAAGCATACTGCTTTGCATGGCTGTGCTGGGCACAGCCATCCAAAGCAGTGTACACAAGCTGACAGGGAGGAGAACTGTTTTGTTTAAAACAGTTCTCCTCCCCGTCGGAGATGCTTGGCAATCACCGAGTGCAGGTGAGTAATCACCGGCCGGGACACGGTGATTGACAGCCGCAGCTGTGAATACATGATTTTGCGCAGCCGTGCCGCCCTGTAGCAATATATCTGCTATAGGGCGGTCGGGAAGGGGTTAATGACAGGAGCTTTTACATAGAGGCAGAAAAATAATACCTCCAGTGCGTCCAAGAGCAGCAGAGTTTTGGCAGAGAAAATCTCGACGCTTATAAACACATGTAAACGTATCTAAATGCGTCTTAATGCTAGGTACGTTTGAGCGTTGTTTCATTTCAATGGCTAGAATAAGTTGACATTGAATTAGCACTCAAGCTCTTGATGCCTGTAAACACACTTAAAAGCGTTACACACTCTTACAAGCTTTAGGTGTTTTTTCTGTCAAAACGCTGCTGACAGGAGGAAAGGCTTCTAGAAGAGTTTGCATGTGTATTTTGTGTGCTGAGGCTTCAGCCTGCAAGAGTTAATTTCTCTCCGGGTAAAAATCTTCAGATCCACAAAAAAAGTTGCTTACAAAAAAACGTACATTGTGAAGCATGATGCTAGGTAGACTTGAGGCTTACATATATTTTAATGAACACTTTGACCAAAAAGGAAATAATTGTTAGTGAAAACTTAAAGTGGCATTAAACCCAAAACCAAAAATATAATATATTGCAGCTTACCAATCAATAGTTAAGGTTGTATTAGTTTTATTTTTCAGGGGCAGATATGGGCAGCTGCATTGTCAGTCTGGGGAGAGTGTTAGATGTACTAAAGGATTTAAAAATGCTGATAAATTGAAGCCAAAATCCAACTAAAACTATAAGCAGTTACAGCAGTTTTTTCCTTTTGGAGAAAGGTTTTGCATAGTTAAATAAAATCTGTTAATATTAGCACCCCTGTATGTGGTAAATGGTTAGCCTAATCTCTATAACTGATACATTCTGCTGGAGAGCCTCTTCCTTTGGAAAACAGACTTACTGACCAGATCACCAGATGAAAATAGCAGGAAGAAAGCCTAAAAAAGAAAATGAATACAGCCATCACATCTAAGAATTTGTAAGATGCAATATAATAAATATTTGTTGTGGGGTTTAATACTACTTTCCTTTTAGCCATTAAAGCGTGTTTGACATACAAAAAAAAAAAAACATTGATCTTGTCAGAAATGTGGTATTTTAAAGAGGTTATTTAGCCCTCTCAGTTCTTGAGCTATGGCATAATTAGCCTTTATGCATTAGAGATCTGAGCATAAGAGTGGTTGAGTAGCTTAGTAAAAGACAGGGAGTGTTCTTTTGTGTTTGTAGGGTCTGATAAAGCATGGGGAAATGTGCATGTAATGCAGAGATGTATCGCATATGTTTTTTTTTAAATGTTGCCTTGACATACAGTTTAATTGTAATACCCGTAAATGTAAAACTCCTGAGTACTCACTGGTTGTAGTGGAGGTTTTATTTGGACCATTACCTTTAATGTAATCTATCTGTCTCAAATATTTAGGTTTTAGCACAATTTGTCTTGGTTTTATAACAGATATTCAGTTCACCTCCAACTGTGTTTAACCACTTGCCTACCGGACACTTTTACCCCCTTCCTGCCGAGGACAATTTTCAGCTTTCAGTGCTGTGGCATTTTGAATGACAATTGTGCGGTCATGCAACACTGTACCCAAACAAAAATGTTATCATTTTTTTGAGACAGATAGAGCTTTCTTTTGGTGGTATTTAATCACCACATGGGTTTCTTGCTAAACAAAGTAAAAAAGAATTAAAATTTTGAAAAAAAAAAAAGTTTTTTCTAGTTTCTGTTTTAAAATGTTGTAAATAAGTATTTTTTTCTCCTTCACTGATGTGTGCTAATGAGGCTGCAGTGATGGGCACTAATAGGCGTCAATGCATCACTGGTGGGCATTGACCTGCATCACTGATAGGCAGTACTCATATATGGCACTGATAGGTGGTACTTATTGGAACTGTTAGGCGGCACTGACGGGCACTGATAGGTGGCACTGATGAACACCGATAGGCGGCACTGACTGGCACTGATAGGCAGCACTAATTGGCAGCACTGATAGGCAGCACTGACTGGCACTGATCGTTGGCACTGAAAGGCAGCTCTGATGTGCACTCTCTTAGATTGTAAGCGCCAAGGAGCAGGGCTCTCCTAACCCTCTTGTATTGTTGCTGTATTGTCTCCCGTTATATTGTAAAGTGCTGAGCAAACTGTTGGCGCAATATAAATCCTGTATAATAATAATAATAATAATATGTGCGCTGATGGGCACTGACAGGTGCAATTATGGGCACTGACTGGTGGCACTGATTGGGCTACACTGATCATCAGGACACTAATGATTAGTGCCCTGATGATCAGTGTACATATCCCATCTGAGGAAAGCTGCTTACCGGCTCTCATCTCCTCATGCGCTGTCAACATGAAAAGACTGATGATAACCGGCATTTCCTATTTACATGTGAACAGCTGTGATTGAACACAGCTGATCACATGATAGAGCCTACATTATTGGCTCTTTACTGTGATAGCATTGGCTCTTTACTGCGCGCTTGTGCAGCTAGAGTGGGAGGACGTCATTTCATGTCCTCCCAGAATGAGAGAACCGCCGCCTACCTGTCATTTCCTTATATGGGTGGCAGGAGGCGGTTAAAGTAGCAAATAAAATGTTATGCATTAGGAATGCCTCTGACATGTCCAAGCATGGTTTGTGAATGAACATCACGAATGCTTGCCCCCTATCTTCTGCACCGTCTGCACATCTGCATAAGAGGTAAAAAAGCCAGTCAGAACAGACAGTGTACAGCCCACATGTGCTTTTTCTGCATCACTGCAAACAGGAAACAGGAAATCTTATTTTAGAGAAAAGACAGCATTTATCATAGATGTAGCTACAAATGTATAAACACTGCCATCTACTGGTTGAAGAACATATCTTTACTTAATATTGATGTAGTAGCTGCCAAAATACATAAACACTGTATTCCAATAGATAGTTTCAATTTATGTCTGGCCAAAGTCAGGATGCAGTCAGTAGTATACTATATATTAGAATGATAATCCTCTTAGTTCCTTTTAGATTTATTCCCTTTTCTCTTTTTCACTGTTCATATAATTGATTACCAATTATTTATTTCTTGTTTTTTTGTCTGTGCGTGCATCACAGTGACAGCCATTTTACAATAATTGTACACCTGTGTTATACAAGTAGGGAAAAGGAAGAACAAACAAATCAAATGTTGTCACAGCAAATTGATGACAACCACGGTATGCACCATACATCCCTATTGGACCAAGAAAGCAGGTTATAGTAAAAAGCAGGGATCTAATAAAAAAGCATGGAAGTGTGGAACCCTCTCTTGGGTCATTATTCTTTTCCTCTAAGGACGTTGGACCAACCTGACTGCCACTCCATCTTCAGACCTGTCTTTAGCCTGCATACCAACCAGGGCTGTGGCCAGGGAGGTGCTTGGATGTGTTTTAGCACCCCAAAAATCCCAAAGTACTCCCTTAGCAACCCCATCAGCAGCTGCCCTGGGCAATTCACTGTTTGCAGCCTGGGTTCCCTGTCTATCATAATGATGGTGGGCAGACCCTGGTTCCTGATGTGTGCCGCACTCCTGCTCCCAAGTCTGCCCCTATGAATAGAGGTGCCCATGCAGTAAGGAGGTAAAGGAGATAAGGTACCTCATTTAGCACATGAACAGCTATCTTGCTCGTCTACCTGCCTGCCCATTCACTGCCTCCACCACAAATCAAAAAGAGGCAGCTGTTTGTGTGAAGGGGGCAGTTTGGGAAATGGAGCATCCTGTAATGTTTGTAATGGAGCAAGCTGCCCATCAATATAGGGGGACATGCTAACTACCAACATAAGCGGACAGGGGCACAATGTAAAAGGGAGCACTAAATCGCCAGTGGAAGAGGAGACACTGATCACTAAAGTAACAGGGAACACTGACAGAGCACTGACTTCTAACCTAAGAGCGAGCACTGACCACTAATATAAGTACTAACTGCTAACCTAACAGGGAGCACTGACCACTAACATAAGCAATGACCACTAACCTAAGAGGGAGCACTGACTGCTAATGTAAGCATGGACCTCTAACCTAAGAGGAAGCACTGACTGCTAACGTAAGAGGGAGCATTCACTAACATATGAGGGAGCACTGACTGCCAACATAAGAGGGAGCACTGACCACTATCGTAATCACTGACCACTAACATAAGAAGGAGCACTGACTGCTAACCTAAACACTGACTGCTAAAATTAGAGAGAGCACTGTCTGCTAACAAATACTGACCACTAGCCTAAGAGGGAGTACTGGCTTCTAACATAAGAGGAAGCACTGACTGCTAACATAAGAGGGAGCATCAACTGCCAGTGTAAGAGGGATCACTGACTGCCAGTGTAAGATGGAGCATGAACTATCAGTGTAAAAGGGAACACTGACTGTCTGTGTAAGAGGGAGCACCAACTGCCAGTGTGAGACAGAGCACCAACTGACAGTGTAAAAGGGAACAATGACTGTAAGAGGGAGCACCAACTACCAATGTAAAAGAGAACATTGACTGTCTTTACAAGAGGGAGCACTGGCCACCAATGTAAGAGAAAGTACTGACCAACAATGTAAGCGGGCACACTGAGCATCTAGTTGTCTTGACCCCTCACACTCTATGCACTGCCTAGTCCTGACCTCATTGTTCTATACACTAGGTTTTAGTGTTACACACCAAAAGCAGCACACTGACCACACAGTCCTGACTGCTATACTCAGTATCTTGTGTGTTATGTAGTCCTGACTGCTGCACCACATACTGTATGATAATATGTCACAATGTCCTGACCATTGTATATACAATGGTCAGGACATTGTGACATATTATCATACAGTATGTGGTGCAGCAGTCAGGACTATGTTGTACATGAGATAGTACTGATAGCTGCCTCCATGTTCTTTGTTGTTTTTTACATAGTCCTGACTGCTGTGCTGTATACATTAGATACAGTAGTTCTTACCACTGCATTATTTATACTATGTTGTACATTACACAGTCCTGACTGCTGCACTCTGTATGTTGTTGCTCAATACATATTCCTTAAGAAGGTGTTTATTGTCTTAACAGTTGTTGTTTGCAAAGTAGATCACAATTATTTAATGAAGTTCTTATTTAACGTAGGATCAGACAAAGCTTTCCCTGTATATTCAGTGTCCAGAAAAGCATATTAAATGGATGATTTTACTTCTTTAAAGAATATGTAAATCAAACATTCCATATTCCTGATATGTGCCTGCTGTACCATGTACTTGTATGAAAAAGCATCCCGTTCTCTTTGTATTGCTTCCATTGTATGAAATCCCTGGTGTTCCCGCCAGTCCCTCTGCTTTCTTATTAAAAACTAACCACACTAGGCCAGAGAGCACAGCATAGTCAGTTTTCTAGCTGTGCTGGAACTCAGTCTGCTCTCCTCCAATGATCACATTTCTGCCAAAATGCTTCCCTCCCAGCACAGCCATTCAATGGGAAAATCAGTGTGCTTCTCTTTCTCCTTCCTGAGCTCTTAATGCAGCTGCAAACAGAGAGAATGAGATCACTTATAAAAAAGGGGAAAAGGGAATTTATGTTTTTATAGGTATACACACGTTTTGACTTTCATTTCTATATTAAACTGAATAGGTTGTTTTACAAGGTGAGGGTTTACATATACTTTAACAATGGTCATTTGAGCCAAGGTTCATGTGTGTCTGTTAGAATAGCACAGTAATTAAGGCATAACTGTGGGTACAAGAATTGCAACACATGTGCAGTATACAGTATATAGCAAGTAGGCTCATGCTCTATTTGACCTATGCTTCTTAAGCCACTCCCATGGGTAAGTGCAATCTCTACAAGTCCACCCCTAGGCATAGCATGTTAAGCATTTTTTTCTAAGTTTGCCCCTGGGTGCCTTAGGTCTTTCACAATCCTAGCAACACCCCTGCACCATAGTCAGAGCCTGTATTTAACCTCTTGGCGCAGGCGCCTCCAGGTACTTTAAGGGTTTCAGAAGCTGGGAGGTGGGGCGGGGTTTAGGTCATGTGACCACCGTGACACGCCGTCACATGATCGGGAAAGGTCCCGATCGAAAGAGGAGATTGGGACCTTTCCGTGAGTATCGGACATGTGTACTGGGAGCGCACTCTCAGCATGTTTTTATTTACCGCAAATGTGCGGCCGCTGGGCGTCTAGGCCCAGATGCCGGGAAGCTGCACATTTGCTTTCGGCCGGCGCGAAGGGGTTAAAGTGACACTTCAAAATAAGTTCTATTCAAGTATGTACTGGCCAAAGGGAGACAGGGACTTCTCTGGGCAGCACAGTGGCTAAATGGTTAGCATTTCTGCCTGGCAGTACTAGGGTCATTAGTTTGAATCCTATCCACAGCACCACCTGCCTGGAGTCTGCATGTTCTCCCTGTGCCTGCGTGTGTTTCCTGCAGGTACTCCAGTTTCCTGCCACACTCCAAAGACATGATGGTAGGTTATTGGATCCTGTCCAAATTGGCCCTAGCATGTGTGTGAATGTGAGTTAGGGACTTTAGATTATATGCCCCTTGAGGGTTAGGGACTGATGTGAATGTACAATATATATATCTTTATTGGCCCACACACTTACTGGGGGCTTTCATTGCTGGCCCCACTGGGGCTTTTTTACTCCCATAATCTCTTCAGTGTACCTTCAGGCCCTATTTAGTCTAGTTTAGGGCGTTTGCGGAGCGGTAACACCACTCAAACTGCATTATAGGCGTTTGTGGGGCGTTATTAACGCTCGGCAAATGCCTAGCAACCGCCGCTAAACCGCGCATGCGGCGTTTGTGGAGCGTTTGCCAAGCGTTAAAAAACGCTCTGCAAACGCCAGACCAATGCTTGCCAAACGCTATAGGGGCGTTTGGCAAGCGTTGGTAAAACAGCCAAGTGTGAACGAGCCCTTCCAGCACCTACACATCACAAACAAAAATGTCTGAAGCCTCCCCTGATACCAGCAGACATGGAGTGAGGTACCTCAGCAAGACATGAGTTGCTTCTTGCCTGCCCTCCATTTGCCAAGATAAATTACAATAAAAAGAAAAAGCAAAAATAGTAAAGGGTTAAACAGAAAAAGATGCTTCACTATTCTCACTGGTAGTTCCCTTTTAACTTTACCATTGCAGAGTAAGCCACATGAGCATTCAATCTGATAAACATCATTTGTTACCCAGTTTAAGAAGGATTCAATTAGTAAACATTTTGATCTATGCAAATTTTAAACTGTCTTCCCTTTTACTACAAATTTACATACGTTACATCTGAACCATTTAGGCATAACGTGCTCTCAAGGACTCTATATATGAAGGTTATCTTTCTTTTTAAACCCTATTCATTAAACTTCAACTGTAACTACAGTCAAGGTCAAAATATTGCCGCCCCTGCACTTCTGACAGATAGTGCACCACTTCGCCCAAAAATTGTTGGAATTGCAAATGTTGAGGCATTCTCTTGTTTATTCCTTTTGTTTGTATTAGTATGACACAACAAAGTGGAGAAACTTTGTATTTTGTGTCATACCAATGCAAACAAAAGAAATAAACATGAGAATGCCTAATCATTTGTAGTTACAACAATTTTCTGGGCAAAGTGGTGCATTATCTGACAGAAATGCAGGGGTGCCAATATTTTTTGGCATGACTGTATAGTAAAAGTACCAAGGACCCATCTAATTTTCAGGCCTGGTTCACACCTATGTGGTTTTTGGTGCTTTTGGCAGAAATAAACACGAGAATGCCTAAACATTTGTAATTCCAACCATTTTCTGGGCAAACTGGTGCATTATCTGACAGAAATGCAGGGGTGCCAATATTTTTTGCCATGACTGTATAGTAAAAGTACCAAGGACCCATCTAATGTTCAGGCCTGGTTCACACCTATGTGGTTTTTGGTGCTTTTGGCAGAAACGCGCTACAGTCCATTTAACATGGTTTCTTATAGGACACGTTTTTGGTTCAGTAGACTTCAATGGAAGCCGTGCAGAAAAGCACATAAATGTGTTTTTGATGTGTTATTGATGCGTTCTGTTTTTTAATCTGCCCAACAACAAACTGGCCAAAAAAAGCATAAAAACGCATCAAAAAAGTGTCAACGGTGCATGTGCAAAAAATGCAAAAGGCACCACAGAAATGGATCAAAAGCAAACTGCATAGGTGTGAACCATGCCTCAATGTTTGCAAGGGTCCAGCAGACATGGTTTTAGTAATCTGAATCTCATATTCCTCAAACCAAAAAAACAACAATGAGAAATTCCTAGGGCAGGGGTGCTCAACCCTTTGATGAGCAAGGGCCACTTAAGTGATTTGGTAACCAGTCAGAGGCCACAATGAAATGACATGGTTCAGAATTTAGAATTTTTTCTGAATAGCATAATTAACATTTTCCTCCTGCAGCCACTTAATTTCGGCAGGAGAGAGAGGAGGAGAGGCCAGCTTTCAGCAGGTGCAGGAGGAAAATAGAGATGATTGGTTCCTGTATATGCTGCCCCCACCACCCCTCTGTTCCAATTGTAAAATCTGAAAGGGAGGCCACATGGGCCCCCAGGAGCATGGAGTGGGGTCACCATTGTGACCCCTGATCCTACACCAGTGGTTGGGGGGGTATGTTAAAAACACGTCTCAACTATGGGGTTTTACCATCCCCCAGACCTCAAATGTAAACGACCCCTTACTGTCCTGAGCCCCCTATAAGGCTGCTTTCACTGCAGGTTAGCAGTGCTTTGCCATAGACTTCTATCTTGCGGGCGTAGTGCACTTTCCTGAAGCGCACCAAAACAACTGCATTCAGGAGTTTTGGTGTACTTCCAGGAAGCGCACCAAATCCACAGGCTATAACAGAAGTGCGCTTCCCTGGTTATTTGTTGGATGGATATTATGGATATTTGTTGGGCATTGTTGATGAAGAAGATCCTCTTAAAACGCAATAATTTTTTAGTTTGCATTCAGGGATTGGTACAGACAATGGTACATCACAGAACTTAGTGCACAATCAGAGTTTTCGAACAAATGTAAAGAAAGAAGATTGTGACAAAGAGATGAAAATGTATTTATTATATCTTAAGCTATATCATAAGATCTAGATGCAGAATTTCTTCTTATTCCAGAAGATACAGAACCCCAAACAGTGGCAAAAGAGAGAAAGTTTGTCTTTGAAATCTGTTTGAATGAGTTGTTAATAAACAACGGACGAAAAAGGTCTAACAATTGCCCAGGGAAAGTATATAAAAAAAAGAAAATACAAGGTGGGTTCGGCTTTCATTGTCACAAGTCATCCAAAACCACAGATTCTGTCAGAAAACTAGCAAGCCCTTTATTGACAGGATGCTCATGGGTAATCTTATTCTGTTTGCTGAAATACTGCGTAGAGGCTTCCATCTGTTCATATTTGTTGGAATCTCATGAATGACACATTGCAATAATCAACTCAATTCATATGTCTTTCACATAATCCTTCACCACTGGAATTTGCAGAGGTGTTAAAAGACATTGGGCAACATTCTGTTGCAGTGGCTGGAGACAGTCAGTGTGATTCCCCACACATTTTCGGCTTACACACTGAAAAAAATAGCTCATGTTCATTTGTGCAAACTAAGGCTAGGATGTCATTAGTCTCCCTGGGAAAAATGAAAATTAAACAGTGCTAAAATGTTTAAAGCAGGACAACATTAAAATTGTGGCCGCAGATTGTCACAATGGCATTCAAAAATTGCTGTAAGATACATATAAATGCATACATCAAGACCTACAGTATATGTTGCTTTTATATTTATGGCAGCATGCAAGTCTGAGAAGGAATGCACATAAATTGTTGACTTGCATATTTCCAGCAAAAACAACCTATGGTGCTATGCAAGTACTTGACACAGGAATGGAGATTATTTGAAGGAAACATGGATCCCCCTAATGCATCATGGCAACAAAATACACTCATGGACTGATAGGCATTGTATCGTGAATTACAGTTACAGACCCATGTTACACAATGAGGTGGAGGAACATACCTGGCTTTCTCCAGGATTGGCTGGCCATTAATGACTAAACATAGAGACTAACAGAATATTAAGGCCCCATGCACACTAAATGCTCAAAAACCGCTATAAAATAAATGTATATTTTGCCAGCGTTTTTGCAGTGTTTAGGAGTGTTTGCAAAAGTATTTAGGATCACTAGTGTTTTCTAAAGGAGTGGGTGGCCACCAGCGTCCTTAGCAGCCAGTGAATAGCTGGTTGTCAAGGAGCAGGATGGCAAGCTGGCCGCTTGGTCCTCAACAACGGATGAACCCCGCTGACAGCTAAATGTAAACAAAAAAATGTTTGACAATGAAAACTTTAGGAAAAAAACAGCGTGGGAGTCCCCCCCCAATGCATACCAGGCCTTTCGGATCTGGTATGAATTTTAAAGGGAACCCCACATCAAAATAAAAAATAAAGGCATTGCATTGAGGTCCCCCAAAATCCATACCAAACCCTTTTCCAAGCATGCAGGCTGGAAGACCAGGAAAGGGGAGGACGAATGCCCCCCCTCCTTAACCATATCAGGCCACATGCATTTAACATGGGGAGGTGCTTTGGAGTAAGGGGGCTCCCCCCCAAGCATCATGTCCCCATGTTGATGAGGACAAGGGCCTTTTCCCCACAACCCTGGCCTAGTGGTTGTGGGGGTGACTTAACAAGGGGGCCCCCAGATCCTGGCCTTCCTCATGTGAATAAGTATGGGGTACATACTACCTCTTCACATTCACCAAAAAAAGTGGGCAAACAGTTGGTACAGTTTCTAGGACACAGCTCACAACTTCTGATCACAATAGAAATGTTGGTCAGTAGCAAGTTGTTCGATGAAAATTAATATCCACAGGTGAAGCAGCAGGTGCACAACGATATGATACAGTGCATGAATGCAGACCTCTAACATATAGATTGGTCAGATACCATATCACTGGCTGATCGAAAAGAAAAGTTGATATGAAACTCTTGAAGGAGTCAAAAAAACATAGCTACTCTACTCTCTGTACAGAAAGGTGGAATTGTTTGTCAGGATCATCTTCCCATTCAGCAGGGATACCTGAAATGCATGTTGAGAGTTGTTGGAAATTAGGCCAACATTGGAATCACCAGCACATATGATGCACTGCAGCTTTGTCCATGTAAACCCCAGGGGTGTTTAGAATGATAGAGAGGAAGAATGATCACATGACCTCCCCAAACAACATATATAAGTTTTTTTTAACTATATTTTTTGGCATAATACAAGGAGAGGGCATAAGGGTTCACATACACTTTAACTACTGTTGGCCATTTACACTTGAATGGATTAATCCCACTACTGGGGTATTGTATTCTGACAACCACCACCAGCTGATGCAGGCACTGACAATTTTCTATCTGGCTTCTATGGTTTTTTAATCAAAGGATGCTGGGTGGGAGAGAACGGACAGGGACACCCACTAAACAAATTTCAGACAGTTCATCATAAACTGATTAAAATTCAAACAGCTTATGTCCAGCTCAAGAGAAGCTTAAAAGGTCTACAGGTTGCCTGACTGAACTGATTAGGTAAAAGTGGCTCACATCAATGGGCATTCTTTTCAAATGCAGATGTTTTCATCATGCATCACTGCATGTGTTAAATGAGAATTGCAAAGTTTGATAAGAAAAAAATTATTTTGATCTGTTTTGCCTTCCGTTCACATTCACCTCAATAAGACATGCTGCTTCCAAACAAAGGCAGCGTTAAGCAACGCAAAGCAATTGCAGCCTTTGAACTGTCATGTGTCCTGTTCCAGGAAAGTCAATGGCAATTTGCTGACATGTCCTTAGAAGTAAAGCTCACCTGCTCCCATTATCTAGAAAATAAAAAGAATTTCCAAATTACCATTAGCTAGACCAAGGGGTTGATTTCCTATGGCAAATTAGCTGCTCACTTTGCACTTTGCTTCACATTTTCCCCAGAGTATACTGACTGAGGTGAAGCTCTTCTGACTTCCAACATTTAAGCATATGTAAGCAAAATTGCTGTCTTTTATTTTCCTTGCACATGATTGAGTATTCTTTGCTTATTGAAATTTCATTGTATTCACTAAGCTCTTCTTTGCAAAGTACATTTTCCCTAGCAACCAACCCCTTAGTCTTTATGGAAAATGCCTGTATCCTTTTCCATAAAGGAAACATATAAAGGTTTATTATCCATTATATTTTAACAATTACATATAGAACAGGGGGCACACTGGCCTACTGCATTATCCTTAAATTATGGCTTTATTATGTAGAAAGGTAAGTATTATACTCACAAAGTAGACTAAAAGTACAAGCTCATCACATGGAAACAGCACAGTCCAATCCACAGTGCATCATAAAATAACAGGTCAGAGGGGGCGTAGTCTGCTGAGATCCAAGATGGTCATGTGATACAGGAGCTCCTGCCAGCTAGAGACCTTACATCGATATTAGCAGCGGAGCGGGTGAGACAGAGCCATTACATAATGGGGAAAGCAGGCCGGAAGGTCACCGGCTCCCGTTCCCACTCTCCGCGGGCACATAACTCCCAGCAATCCAGACATATTCAGGAGCTGTTCAGCTCCCAGCAGAGGAACAGGCCACATGCAGCATCCCCCTCCCCCCCCTCCTCCCTCTACTACATCAACATGTGCTCAGGGTGTACAGAGCACAGACACTGGGGCTGGCATGGAATCTGTCCCACAGCATGATCTCTCTTCAGACACTCATACACTTTCTTTAAGAGATCTGCAGGCAGTTGCAGCTGACATTAAAGCTACTTTTACCACAGCCCTCAGTGACCTAAGGGAAGACCTTCATTTGTTAAGTACAAGAATAGAGGAGGTGGAATTCACAAGCAGATCTAATGCTGCTGCCATAGTGGAGATCCAGCAGTTGTCAGTATTGCACACATCTCATATCCGTGATTTTTATAGACAGATTGAAGATCTGGATAATAGAGGTCCCAAACATAATATCAGATTGCGTGGCTTGCCTGAATCTGTGGAGCCGAGCGACATCCCCAAAACAGTAATTGTGATCTTCAATGATCTGCTGGGCCGTCCACCTGCTGCACCCATTGATCTGGAACGTGCACATAGAGCGCTTCGTTTCAGAGGCAGAGATTCTGACCCCCCAAGAGATGTGGTGTGTTGCTTGGTCAGCTTTCCAATCAAAGAAGACATTCTCAGAAGGGCCAGAGAAAGAAGACGCCTTTTATTTCAGGGTAATGAGATACACCTGTTCCAGGACCTCTCCTCCATAACCTTGCAACAAAGGCGAGAACTTCGCCCCCTGCTGGACATACTTTGCTCTCATAACATACCATACAGGTGGCGATTTCCATTCTGTCTCTCCGCTCAAGCTCAGGGGCGCACAGCCTACCTGTGAGTTCCAGAGGATCTCCCCAGTTTCTGTTCCGCACTGGACATTCCTCTAGTTGAGCTTCCAGATTGGTACAGATCTTTGCGTCTTCAAAATGCTACTGAATCTGGTCGAGTACCAAGTAACATGGATTGGCAAGGCCCCCATCTCCGCCGCCGTCGATCGGTCCCTTCCACTCCTCGAAGACTTCCTGCTAGAGGCTCCACCACCAATAACAGCCCGACGGCTTCTCCTGCACATCGCAGACCCCGCCATGATGCCTACAGGTCTTTCTTCGATCTTTTCCCTGACTTTCTCTCATCAGCAATACTTATCCAGATTATGATCTTACCGGATCCCTCTCATCTGACTCCAGGACTATGCCGGTAGCACCTCGGGTCCTATTTGGCCCCTTAACTGGACACCTTCACCCTTTCATTTTCTGTTCTCTAAGCCATCCGCCCTGGTCCAGGTCCTTGATGCCCCTGCAGATGTTGCCAAATTTGCCTCATCGATCATGAAGACCTTTTCCCTCTCCGTCTCAGCTTCTTCAATGGACCGCCAGTCCTGATGTACCTCTGCAGGCACACTATGTCACTGGCCTTTTTATTGCTGCATTTTCACTACCTCTGATGGAAGCCTGGGGGATGGTCCTACATTCTTTCTCTAGCCCTGTTTGTAATGTATATGCTGATTTGTCCGCTGCATAGAGTCTCTGGAGAGTATGGATCTCCGGACCCTCTATGCCCAGCCCGTTTGGTTGTATGGCCTCCCAGGGGTCTTTTGATGATCTTGCAGTGGTCAGAGGTGAATTCCATGCCCTCCATTACATATTGTCTGTATTTCCCTGACCATGATCCCTACTGTGCTTCAGTTTACTGTGAGAGGTTTCATACTCCAGCTCGCCTTTATACCTTTTCCAGGGGTGGTGTGGGGTGGTGGGGGGAGACTGGGTTGGGGGGAGAAGGGGATCCGGGCTGTCATTTCCATACTATTTTTATAAATGAAACACAAAGTTTCAAGTGAGACAAGTGAGCCCTGTTGTGACTTACTTGTTTGATTTGGAGCACTATTGGATCCCATTGGATTACTTGGGGCACCATTTATGTTATTTAGTCCTTTTAGGACCTCGTATTGACACTTTTCACACGTGATTATTTAGGAGTTTTTTGGCACTATTTAATATTGTGTGTTTATGTTATTTGTGTCACTTATTTTGCACTGTTTCACTTATTCATTTATGTGTGAAGAATTTTTATGGTAGTAGCGCTGCATCATTTGTGTTTCATTTATATTTTTTGTCTATGGGTATATGACTGTATGTGGCAGCTTTACCTTTGTTGGTAGGTATTAGTTTTTAGGTAGGAGCGCAGGAGTTTGTCACATTGATTCATACTATTATTATGTTACATATCTGTTTGAAATCAAGTATCACCTCGTTACACTCTCCAGGTGTTGTTCCCTGCAGGGTCCGGCCCCCTCCTTCACCTCATGTCATAACACCCATCTAAACCACATTTACTGCTTACAGGTTTTGAAACCTTCATTTGGAGTTTCTGCTGAGCTCCCCCCGGTCCTCTTCCCTTTCCCCTTGCCTAGCTACCGCTATTTTTTCTTTTTAGACACGAGGTGCTACTTGATTTTTAGAATGTCGTGGAGTCCTGCGGGAGCGGGGTGGGAGATGGATGGTTTGAGTTTTTGAGAGGGAGTCGGGAAGAGAAGAGTTAGGACAGATGAGAGATACCTTAGGGTTGCAAAAAGAAACAGTGCACTATGTCTCATTTTTCCCAATTGTTTCCTTTGATGGTTGCTTTTTTTTTCTTGAATGGTTGCCCTGCTGTTTCTGTGATGTTGCATTATTTTTGCCATAAACAGATTATGATATGCTTTGCTTTTCATCTTAATGATATGCAGTTTTTCCATCTGGCTCTCACTGATTTATTTTCAGCATGGACTCGCACACTGGCCCTACCACGGCACACCTACAATACCACAACTCTGCCCATAACTTTAGGATTATGCCACGACTGCATTCCACTTAGATGTGCATTTTCTCATTTCCCTACATACAATGCTTCCACCACTATACGCCCTAATGATATATATTCGGTTTCCTTGCCCTCATGACATTTATTACATTTTCCTTCTGATATCCCTAAGCTTGTTGCTGCGTCTTACCTCACCCATTATGTCGGATGATGGCGGTTGTGCCCCCATCTATATCTTCATTCAAATGAATTGTGCTCACCTTCCCTCCCCGATTCTTGCATTTCTTTAAGGTCCATGGCCCGACAGACTCTTTCTTTTTGGATCTAAGTCCACCGCGTTTCCCACAAAGCGAGCTTTGAGCGCTTTCGCTGAACTTTTTCCGGCCGTCTTTACTCCCTTGTCCTCTGCCTCTCATCTCCTTCATTCCTTGTTCCTCTTTCTGCTATTTCCCTCCTACCCCTTCTTCTTTCTTGTTCTTCTTTCCTCCTTCCCGTACCTTCGTGGGTCAGCTGGTCTACCCCCACTGCCGGTTATCTCTCTCTCTTTTCTCCCCTCATTTCCCTCTTACTTTTCATTTCATTTCCTTTCTTTTCCTTCCCCTCTCCCCCCTTCCCTTTTTTTTTACTTTTTTTTCTTTCCTCTCTTCTCTCTTTTCCCCATACCCCCTTTCCCATCCCTTTAGGTTCCCTTTACTCTCCCGGACATGCCTTCTCTCAACTCCCTGTCAAGACATCTTGCACTGAAGGGTTCTGTCTATTAATGTAAAGGGTCTGAATACCCCTGAAAAGCGCTCTCTCCTGCTTTCACACCTTTTTAAACAAAGAGTGGATATTGTTTTTCTTCAGGAAACGCACTTCCGTCGCAATGCCATACCCAAGCTTATTAACTCCCGTTTTCCGACAGTTTATCATGCTCCTAACCTTCATGCTAAATCTAAAGGCGTTTCCATTTTGATTGCAAAGCACCTCCCTCTGGTTATCTCAGAGTCACTTCCGGATCAGGATGGTAGATTCCTGTTTCTAAAAGGTAATTTTGCCAATAGGCCCATCACTTTAGCAAATCTTTACGCACCCAACACTAGACAGGTATCCTTTTTCCGCTCCATTACCTCTTCACTCTCCTCCTTCCAGACGGGTATCCTAATCTTGGGAGGTGATCTTAACGTTCCCCTATGCCCTTTATTGGACTCTTCCCCGGGAAGCTCTTTCTTGCCATATAAATCCATTAGACAGAATCACACTCAACTTCAAGATCTGCAACTTCACGACTCTTGGCGAGTCCTCCACCCGAATGTCAAAGACTATACATTTTTCTCCCCTCCACACAACAAATATTCCAGAATCGATTATCTCTTTACCACGCAAGCTGACCTCTCTTTCCTCCATGATTCTTCCATCGAACCAATGATCCTCTCTGATCATCACCCTATCACTATGACATTACGATTTCCAGAGAAACATTCCCGTTCTAAGATATGGCGTTTGGATGCCTCTCTTCTTTCGGACTCGGCCAATGAAGCAGAGGTTCGCTCCCAATTAACGGACTACTTTTCGAACAATCAAACTCCAGATACCTCTTCGTTAACTCGATGGGAGGCACATAAATGCGTCATTCGAAGAGTCCTAATAGCTATGGCCACAAAACGTAAAAAAGAGAGACAGACTCACTTACAATTCTTAGATCGCATTAAATTCCTGGAAAAGGTGCACAAACATAATCAGGTCGCCTCGACTTTATCTGATCTTACGGTCACCCGCACACAGCTCTTAAATGAACTAGGCAAGGCAGCTAAGCGCAGATTCATTTTGTCGCACAAACGTTTTTATGAATTTGCTAACAAAAGCGGGAAATTCTTAGCCAGATCCCTCCAGAGAAAAAAGTCGAGTTTAACGGTTCACAAGATTAGGGACTCGGATGGCTCTTTGGCCACCTCTAATGCGGATATAGCATCTCACTTCGAGCAATACTACAAAACATTATACAATCTCCCTCCAGAACGTCGCCCTCCTGAAGCCAATAAGCCTAGAGACACCCTAATCTCTGACTTTCTTCGCCTCTATAGTCCTGCCACTGTACCTGATGATACTGTTCAAGATTTGGAACATCATATCACAGCGGAGGAACTCTCCCGAGCCGTCCAGCAAATGAAACCTGGTAAAAGCCCGGGCCCTGATGGTCTTTCTGTGGCATATTACAAGGAGTTTCTAGATATTTTGAGTGGACCCTTCCTCTCCGCCTTCAACACTTTCTCTTCACCCCCCCACGCAACATCATCGCCTCCTGGAAGCTCATATCACTGTCATCCCCAAAGAAGGTAAAGATGTCACTTTGGTTACCAATTATAGACCCATCTCTCTTTTGAACGTAGCCATCAAAATCTACGCAAAGATCCTAGCCAACCGTCTCCTTCCCTTGTTACCTTCCCTGATTGACCTTGACCAAGTGGGCTTCATCCCGGGAAGGGAAGCAAGAGATAACACCATCAAGGCTCTTAACCTTCTCCACCAGCTTCACGATTCTCGCAGTCCAGGATTTATTCTTTCCCTAGATGCCAAGAAGGCTTTTGATAGGGTGTCCTGGGATTACTTAAAGGCATCCCTACAGGCGATTGGTTTAGAGGACACCATGCTCAATTTCATTATGGCACTGTATTCTGGTCCAACGGCTCAGGTCCGTGTGAATGGGCATCTATCTCATCCATTCCCTCTTGGGAATGGTACGCGCCAAGGTTGCCCCCTATCCCCGCTTCTTTTTGTGATATCACTAGAACCATTGTTACTCAAACTCCGCTTAAACCCAGATATCAGGGGTATTTCCGCGGCGAACAAGGAATACAAACTTGCTGCCTACGCAGACGACATTCTTTTGTTTTTGACGGAGCCCCGGATCACCTTGCCCAACCTACTTAAGGATTTTTCCTTTTTTCAATATATCTCGAACCTCAAAATTAATCATTCCAAATCTTATGCCTTAAATATTACTCTTCCTCCAGACCTGGTTTCCTTTTGTCAGTCAGAGTTCCCGTTTCAATGGGAAAGGGACTCCCTTACCTATCTGGGAATACAGCTTACGAGTAACCTCTCTGATCTTTATCTCAAAAACTTTCTTCCAACCCTTGGTGCCATCCGAGCAGACCTAACTAGGTGGCGTCGCCCATGCTTCTCCTGGTTTGGTAGGGCTGCTATACTAAAAATGAATATCCTCCCGTGCCTCCTCTATCTATTTCAAACCTTACCTATCCATTTACCACCCGCCTTTTTCGTTTCATGCAGAAGAATGTGCTCTCTTTCTCTGGAATCATAAACGACCACGTATTTCCTTCTCCAAACTTGTAAGGGACCACCCGGCGGTACCACTAGCACTCCACTGATCGGATGTTCCCAGCGCACGGAGTCTAAGCCCCAGAGTACTTGTTCACCAGGGCCCCTGATGGTGGGGATGGACTTGGAGTACCCCAGGACCAGGTCGTGACTACTGAGGACACCCGTCAGTGGTAGGGGTATTCGCCAGGGGCTCCCACGGGAGAGAGCCAGGTATGAGGAGGTCTGGAGACCCCGTTGAGAGGGATGGATGGATGGATGGATGGCTGAGCAGGTGCAGGGTCATACAAGCCGGGTCGGTAACTATGGGGACAGTGCGGTACAGAGCAGCGGGCAAAGAATAGTCGGGTCACACGCCAGGTCAGCAACAGCAGGTCAGATCCAATAGGGGGCATTCAGGAGAGAGGTCAGGCAAGCAAGGGTCAAGAACAGGAGAAAACAGCAAGGTCAGGGCACAATCCGGGTCAGCAACTTACTTTAAACAGGTTCACAGGATACAAGCGACCAAAAGGCACTGAATGACAGCTCAGGGCCGTTTAAATATCCCGCCCTGCGCTGTCATTGGTGCCAGGCGCGCGCCCGTGGTCACTACTGCGCATGCGCGAACCTGATTGCCGCGGTCGGCCAAGTCCCGGCGCTCGCGTACAGGGAGGTGTACTGCGCCTGCGCCGAGCCCAGCCGCACGGCGATCTCCGACATTGCCCCCCCCCCTACGGGCAACCTCCGGATGCCCACCCGATCTCTCCACCACGGGTGATCACGAAGAAACTCCCGGACTAGTCTAGGTGCGTGGACATTATGAGCCGGTTCCCAGGAATTGTCCTCAGGACCATAGCCCTTCCACTTAATTAGGAATTGGGTCTGGCCCCCCCTTCTTCGGCACTTAAGGATCGTTTCCACCTCAAATTCCTCTTGTCCTTCGACCGTTATGGCCTCTGGGGGTCTGGATTCTCGTTCTGGGAAGGCATCTGGGATCACTGGCTTCAGCAGGGATACATGGAAGACTGGATGAATTCTGAACGTGTCCGGAAGGATAAGCTCATATGCCACTTCGTTGACCATCCGCTTTACCTGAAAAGGCCCCACAAATTTAGGTCCCAATTTTTTCGAGGGACAAAGCATCTTTAAGTTGGTTGTGGCCAACCACACCTTCTGCCCAGGCCGCAACGCCAAATCCCCTCTTCGTTTCTTGTTAAACTCCTTCTTATTGTCCTCTTGGGCCCGAGCGATGGCTTCCTGGAGTAATTTGTTATTGACGGAGAAGAAGGTCAACGCATCCTGCGTTGCTGGAACTGGGCATTCAGAGACCAAATCAGGGAGAAAGACAGGGTGAAACCCATAATTCGAAAAGAATGGGGACTGCCCCGTTGCCGAATGGCTTGCGTTGTTATAAGCGAACTCCGCCAGGGGTAAGAGTGACAACCAATCATCCTGCAGGAAAGACGTGTAGCAACGCAAGTATTGCTCCAGGGTCTGATTCGTCCTCTCGGTCTGACCGTTGGTCTGAGGGTGGAACGCGGAGGAGAGGGACAACTTGATGTCCAGGGCCTTGCACAGAGCCCTCCAAAACTTAGATGTAAACTGGACCCCTCGATCAGAGACGATGTCCTCAGGTACTCCATGAAGTCTAACGATCTCCCGGATAAATATTCGCGCCGTCTCGGCTGCTGACGGAGTCTTCCTTAGTGGCACGAAGTGAGCCATTTTGGATAGGCAATCAATGACCACCAGAATTGCTGTGTGGTCTTGCGACGGTGGGAGCTCGACTATGAAGTCCATCGCGATCTTCTGCCAAGGCCGTTCGGGAATCGGCAAAGGTCGCAACAGCCCCCAGGCTTTGCTCCTCGATGGTTTGCTCTTCTGGCAGATGGTACAGGATCTCACGTAGCGCTTGCAATCCTTAGCCATGTTTGGCCACCAAAACGAGCGCCGGAGAAGCTCCAGAGTCTTGACTGGGCCAAAGTGACCTGCCAGCGGGTGATCGTGGCAATGCCCCAAAACCAGGGTCCGGACTTCCTCAGGTACCACGATAGAATCTTCCTTCCACAGGAGTCCCCCTTTGTTCTGGAGGGATACCCCAACTGGGGTTGGTGTGGCCGTAGATGCTTCTATTAACTTGGAGCGAAGGTCCGTCTGGAGCGCCAAGAAGTTCCCTGAAGACAAGATAGTGTCGGGTACCAGTTCTTCTTCGGAGTCCTCAAACATACGAGATGGGCTTCGTATTTTTAGATCCGGGCCTGTAAGTAATGTGAAAATTAAATCTGGAAAAGAACAGGGCCCATCTTGCCTGCCGTGGGCGTAGACGCTTGGCAGTCCTCAGATATTCCAGATTCTTGTGGTCTGTGAAAATCAATATGGGGTGTGAGGCACCTTCCAGCAGGTACCTCCATTCTTCTAGCGCTGCTTTGATAGCCAACAGCTCTCGATCCCCGATATCGTAATTCTTCTCCGCTGAGGTGAGTTTCCTCGAGAAGAATGCTACGGGATGGAGTAACTCTTTGGTGCCTTTCCGCTGAGACAGGATGGATCCTATCTCATTCTCCGATGCATCTACCTCCAAGATGTAGGGCAGGGCCGCGTCCGGGTGGCCCAGGATGGGTGCCGAGGTAAATAGCTTTTTCAGAGCTTCGAAAGCTCTTTGAGCCTCTGGTGTCCATTTGAACCGGGTTCCAAGTTTGGTTAGTTGAGTAATGGGGCAGACCAGACCCGAGAAGTTCTTGATGAACTTCCGATAAAAGTTTGCGAACCCCATAAACCGTTGGACACCTTTTTTGTCCGTGGGTTCAGGCCAATCTAAAATTGCAGAGACCTTCTGGGGGTCCATCGCGACCCCCGCAGTGGAGATAATCAGGCCTAGAAACGTGATGCTAGATTGCTCGAAGCAACATTTCTCCGCCTTAGCATATAACCCATGCTGCCGCAATCGCCCCAAAACGTTTGCCACATGTATCCTATGATCCTCTAGAGAGGGTGAAAAAATTAGTATGTCGTCCAAGTAGACGATAACGAAGACATCCAAAAAATCCCTGAAGATGTCGTTCACAAAGTGTTGGAAGGTGGCTGGTGCATTGCACAGCCCAAACGGCATGACCAAGTATTCAAAGTGGCCAAACCGGGTACGGAAAGCAGTTTTCCACTCGTCCCCCTCTCTTATGCGTACCAGGTTATAGGCCCCCCTTAAATCAAGCTTTGTGAATATAACCGCAGCCTTTAGGCTCTGAAACAGTTCTGGTACCAATGGCAATGGGTAACGATTTTTGATCGTGACCCTGTTCAGCTCCCGGTAGTCGATACAAGGTCTCAGGGTTTTGTCTTTTTTCTCCACGAAGAAGATTCCCGCTCCTGCTGGAGAAGTGGAGGGGCGGATGAATCCCTTCTGGAGGCTGTCCTCGATATATTCCTTTAGGGCCCCCAATTCAAGCTCAGATAGGGGGAAAATACGCCCAAAAGGGATTTCAGAGCCTGGTAACAGGTCGATTGGACAGTCATACGGGCGGAGGGGGGGCAGAGTATCGGCTCCCCGCTTACTGAACACGTCCAGGAACCCATGATAGGCTGCGGGAATAACCTGTTTCAAATCGGAGTCTCCTTCGGAGCAAAGGAGAACTCGGGGCCCTGCGGGGCCCGAAGTGCGACAATGTTCTCGACAGTATGGGGAAGGGAACGAGATTGACCCGGTTTCCCAGTCAATCTGGGGGTTATGGGCCCGTAACCATGGGAGCCCCAGAATGACTGGGAAAAGAGGTGATGCAATAGCGTCCAGGCGGAGGAACTCCTGGTGCTGGTTGGCAATGATAGTGGCAATGGGGGGAGTTTCCTGATTAACTACCCCCGATTTTATCTGGGAACCATCAGCCAAAAAGATGTTGAAGCCCTTCTGTCTGTGTTGGAGAGGGATACCCTGCTGGTGAGCAAACTCTAGATCCAGGAAACAGCTGCATGCCCCCGAATCAACTATGGCTGTCACCTCCACGGTCTTTTCTGGAAGCTGAAAGGAGAGGGGCACTACTAAGTATTGCGAAGGACAGGTATTGCTAATAGACAAGGAAGAAAAACGGGTGCACTTACTCATTTTCTGAGGGCAGGATCGCACCATATGACCAGCTTCACCGCAGTAAAGGCAGAGGTTCTGGGCTCGTCTGCGCTGGCGTTCCTCCGGTGATAATTTAGGCAGTGCCAGACCTAGCTACATAGGTTCCGGAACATCTCCTGGTGGTGGGTTCTGGATGCTTTGTCGGGTTGGTGGGCTGGGGCCTAGGAATGGACCCCAGGTATTTCCGCGACCCTGGCCGGACCTCTCAAGCCTGCGTTCCCGCAGTCTTCGGTCAATCTTAATTGTCAGGGCAATAAGGTCTTCTAGAGACTCGGGAACCTCCACCCGGGCCAGCTCATCTTTCAAGGGATCGGAGAGCCCCATACGGAACTGGTGCAATAGAGCGAACTCATTCCAGCGTGTGTCCCCCATCCACCGCCTGAAATCAGAGGCGTATTCCTCTGCCGCCCGCCGGCCCTGTCGGAGCGCATATAAGGTCGCTTCGGCAGAGGCTGCCCGCTGTGGGTCATCATACAAGATGGCCATTGCTACAAAGAAACTATTGACCGATCCCAGGTGAGGATCATTGTTTCCCCTTAGCCGGTGGGCCCAATCCTGGGGTTCACCCTGTAATAGTGAAATAATGAATCCTACCTTCACGTTTTCGGTCAGGAAGGTACGGGGTTGTAGCTCAAAGAACAAGAGACAGGAATCACGGAATGACCAGAAGCGTGTGCGGTCCCCGTGAAAACGCTCCGGTAAGGGTACTCGGGGTTCTGCCATAGGGAGCGGGGCGGAAGCCCCTGAGACTGGCTCCTGAGCTACCAGGGCCGGGGGTGCAGAAACCGGGGCCTGTGGGGCAGGGTCAGAAATAGAGCCAGTCTGGATGCGATTCTCCAGCTGCATGCATCTGTCCTGCAGGGCCGTTACGGCCTGCGTCAAATTAGCTAGGTGCCTGCAAATTTCCTCTAGCGGGGAGGGCCCTCCTCTAGGCTCAGTCATGGCCTTTTGGTACTGTAAGGGACCGCCCGGCGGTACCACTAGCACTCCACTGATCGGATGTTCCCAGCGCACGGAGTCTAAGCCCCAGAGTACTTGTTCACCAGGGCCCCTGATGGTGGGGATGGACTTGGAGTACCCCAGGACCAGGTCGTGACTACTGAGGACACCCGTCAGTGGTAGGGGTATTCGCCAGGGGCTCCCACGGGAGAGAGCCAGGTATGAGGAGGTCTGGAGACCCCGTTGAGAGGGATGGATGGATGGATGGATGGCTGAGCAGGTGCAGGGTCATACAAGCCGGGTCGGTAACTATGGGGACAGTGCGGTACAGAGCAGCGGGCAAAGAATAGTCGGGTCACACGCCAGGTCAGCAACAGCAGGTCAGATCCAATAGGGGGCATTCAGGAGAGAGGTCAGGCAAGCAAGGGTCAAGAACAGGAGAAAACAGCAAGGTCAGGGCACAATCCGGGTCAGCAACTTACTTTAAACAGGTTCACAGGTTCACAGGATACAAGCGACCAAAAGGCACTGAATGACAGCTCAGGGCCGTTTAAATATCCCGCCCTGCGCTGTCATTGGTGCCAGGCGCGCGCCCGTGGTCACTACTGCGCATGCGCGAACCTGATTGCCGCGGTCGGCCAAGTCCCGGCGCTCGCGTACAGGGAGGTGTACTGCGCCTGCGCCGAGCCCAGCCGCACGGCGATCTCCGACACAACTTGTACTCCCCAAATCCAAAGGGGGGATTGGACTACCTGACCTGCAACTCTACCATCGGGCCTGCCATCTTACTAGAATAAACGATTGGCATATTCACTTTACCACCAAAGCGTGGGTCCAGCTGGAACACTCTTGTTCTACTTCCCCCTTGGCATCGATCCCGTGGCTTCTGACCAAACACATTCCTCAAGACCTCCTCCTACATCCAATAATCGGTCCTTCCCTTAAAACCTTTCGTTTAGCCTGTAAATTGGCCTCCATTTCGGATGCCCCCAACCCACTAACTTGTCTTCGCCTCAATCCGGACTTCCATTCCGGTATGCATAAGTCCTTTCCATCAGCACATTGGCCACATAGTCAAGTTTTAGCAAACCATTTTTTTCACAAAGGTCAGCTGAAGTCTTGTTCTTCCCTGGCAAGTACTATGGGTGATCTCACCTTTCCCTTTTGGGCCTATCTTCAAATCAGACATTTTCTTCTCTCTCCTGCATATCGCCATAAATGGGTCCGCCCTCTCACCTCCTTTGAGTCACTCTGTTCAAAGGCTGAACCACGGAGGCATTTAGTATCATTTACCTATCTGCTTCTTCTTGGTGACAAAACCTCTGATTCACTTCCCGCCTGCAAAGCTTGGAAAAGAAACTTGAACATTGACTTTTCTTCCTCTGATTGGGACCAAATCTTTACCTTTTCTCATAAGTGCTCCTTGAATGTTTCGGCACAAGAAACAGTTACAAGTTGGCGACACGTTAGTACAATACACCTTCTAGAATCCATCATTTTAATCCATCCAGACCTAGTATTTGTTGGAGATTTGGGGTTCCTGTTGGAACTCTTCTTCATATCTGGTGGGACTGCCCTATGGTTCAGCCCTTTTAGCAGGAGGTACATCAGATTACTTCTTCAGTGACTACTCTTGATATTGAGTTCTCTCCGGCCCAACTCCTCCTCCGCCACACTCCGCTTCCCAAACGTCTATATTTCAAATCTCTGGCTATACATATGCTTAACGCGGCCAAACTCTGCTTACCGGTTCTCTGGGGGTCTGTTCACCCCCCCACAGTGCGAGATTGGTTCATACGCTTGAACAGAATTGCTGAAATGGAAGAGCTGATTGCTTCTTCTCTGGATAACCCTACTAAATTTTCACATACGTGGTCCTGTTGGATTCACTTCCGAACAGCCCCTGAATATCGTTCTTTCATGGGCCTTGCTGATTGATTCTGAATCTCTCTGATACCCTGTAGTGTTTCTGGCGATATATTGACTCTCTGTTGTTTCAAGGTTGTGATTGAGGTCCTTTGTCTCGATGTCCTGTACTGCTTGGAGCAAGCTACGCTTGGCACCCTGATACGCCTGCAACTGTCCCCAGCTCGCTTCTCTGCCAGGGTTGCGCGTATCTCTCATGTCCTGGGAGTCTAGAGTAAAGGTGACTTACCTACCCTCCTACTCCTCCACACCTCCTCCCCGTCTGACCCTTCCCCAACTGCCCCCCCCCTCCTTTTTTTTCTTCTTCTCCTCTCTTCCCTTCTTTTTCATGCTTATTCTTAAATTCGTAATCCCCATTTCCCTGCTTTCTTACTCAGAGTTTAGCTTTCATTCTCCCCTTTCTATTTTGGTACACTTCTCTACTCATAGGAGCCCTACACCCTACCTGCAATCCAGCTGCGCATATGTTTTACTTTTACATATCTCCTTTCCCGAACCCTTTACCCACATGCTGGCAACCTGTAGTGGGTTACCTCAGTTTCATCAAAAGTACAAGGCCATATCCTACAAGCCCTTGCACCCCCCCCTCCACACATACTATATACATTTTCAATGCATACCTTTGACTCACTGGCCCTGCTCTTTGCTGCTGCTCGGTAACTGAGGTTATATATCATTGACCCTGCCGGTGCTGTGATTCCACTATGCTGAATAAGGGCTTGAGACCAGATATGCCTTTAATGTTCCTGCGCCCGCATGTTCTCATTTTTCCCCTGTTTTCTTTCCCCTGGGATGACTTACGTCTGATTCTTTGTCTATGTATTGCTATGTATCTTTTTGTTCGCTGTATGTGCATTACCTCCTATTGTATTTCTGACTGATACCTTGCATTACCTGTACTTATTGTATGCTCTGAGTTTATTAATAAACCTTATGGAAAAAAAAAAAAATAACAGGTCGATGGAGTCTCAACAGGCTGACACATTTCGAGGACTTAGCCTCTTCCTCAGAGCCAACCTATATTTTAACAATTATTTGTAAAGCAAACATTGTACAAATAGGCATTTAATTTCACAACAAATACAAGACTATAATGAATAACAGGTAAAAGGTAACACAGTAGTAGTAATCTCCCTTCAGACAGAATGCTTCTCACTGAAGTCTCACAGTGAGAAATTAAGTCACTCCAATAACTCAACAACTTGTGTTTGTCAATTTCAGCTTCGGCTATCAAGCTCTGTGAGCAGGTTTTTATCATCAAAAAAGATAAAGAAATCTTAGGAGAGGAAATATTTGATAGGGAGCCTAAATTTCCTTACCAATTCTTGAAAGGAAAATACAAAATATTACTAAGTGATAGTATTTACCTGACTGAAAACAATGTAAATAATTTAAATTTTTACCTCTAACATCAATAAAGTAAAATGTACACACTGGTGACATACTGCCTTTTTGTAGATTAATTGGTAATCATTTTTTTCAAGTTCTATTCAGATTAAGATATTCATAGAGCTACATTCTTATAAAGGTTCACCACACTTACACACACTATAATTATCACTGCCATATTTGTATTGACTTAATAAGCAAAGTAACATCATTGTGTGAAAATATTTGCATATTATCACATAAAAACACAATATATCTGATACTTTTTAATTTTGGAAGCAGTTTTATGTTTGTTTGTATGTATTCATGAATGTAATATAACATAAATATCTTTTTAATATTATTTCTTCAAGAATGTAGACTAACAATGACCTTCAATTGTTTTTTCAGAAAAAGCTTTAAACTGTGGTTAAAAATCTCATTTAAAGATTTTTGATGTATGCTGTAGTTTATTGTAGAAGAATGACACAGTGAGAATTACGTATGTACGTTTGCTTTGTTCTATATATGAAAGGTTGCATTGAAGAAAATAAGTAATATGACATTTCTTAATAAAAAAAAATATACATATATTTAAAAATATTTTAAATGAATGCAAATATAAAAAAAGAAAATGTTAACAATGGCAGGAAAAAGCATAACGTAATAATATAATAAAAATAATTTTAATCCCTAAAGAACAATGCAATGTACAGAAGTATTTATAAGCTAAGCTTTTTATATTCCAGGAAAAAAGGTGGATTTCTAAGAAATACAGAAATTATACATATGTCTTACACGTCTATAAATCTTAAGCCAGCCATAGGTGGTTCAAATCTCGGCTGATTCAGCAGGGACAGGCTGATATTCGAACCATCTATAGGCAGGCTGATTGTACCAAGTCAGTCCATCGATCGACTTGGGTACAACCAGTTTGTCAGATTTTTAAATGAGATTATTGCCAGCAGCTATAACCGCTAGCAGTATTCAGTGTTCTCCCCACAGGGACCACACCCTGCACCCCCTGCTGGAAGAACACAATTGCTGAGCAAGAGGGATTACTTGCTGCATTGATGGGGGGATGGAGCGATCTTCTTTCCTGCAACCAAGGGTTCCAGGAAAAAAAATTGCATCATCTATGGCATGCCTTACAGTGTACTTACAACAAACCCTATTGTTAGCATGGGGACATGCACCATGGCCTATGGAAGCAATAAAAGTTTTCAGGAGTACTGTGTACTGTGAAAAGGAGTAATCCTTTATCATTTCAAATGGCCCCTTCTACAGGTACAGTTGCAAGAAAAAGTATGTGAACCCCTTGGGATTACGTGGAATTTTGCATGAATTGGGCATAAAATGTGCTCTGAACGTCATCTAAGTCACAACAATAGAAGAACACAGTCTGCTGAACATAATACTACACAAACATTAGATGTTGCCATGGTTTAATTGCACATAACATGTAAACATTCACAGTGCAGGGAGGAAAAAGTATGTGAACCTTTGGACTTAATAACTGGTTGACCCTCCTTTGGCAGCAATAACCTCAACCAAACGCTTCCTGTAGTTGCAGATCAGACCTGCACAACGATCTGGAGTAATTTTGGACCACTCCTCTTCACAAAACTGTTTCAGTGTAGCAATATTCTTGGGATGTCTGGTGTGAATCGCTCTCTTAAGGTCATGCCACAGCATTTCAATCGGGTTGAGGTCAGGACTCTGACTGGGCCACTCCAGAAGGCGTATTCTGTGCTGTTGCAGCCATTGTTTTGTTGAATTACTTGTATGCTTTGGGTCATTGTCCTGTTGCATCACCCATCCTCTGCGGAGCTTCAGTTGGCGGACAGATGGTCATATGTTTTCCTGCAAAATGTCTTGATAAACTCTGGAATTCATTTTCCCATTAATGACAACAATCCGTCCAGGCCCTGAGGCAGCAAAGCAGCCCCAAACCATGATGCTCCCTCCGCCATGTTTTACAGTGGGGATGAGGTTTTGATGTTGGTGTGTTGTGCCTTTTTTTCTCCTCACATAGTGTTGTGTGTTCTTCCCAAACAACTCAATCTTGGTTTCATCTGTCCACAGTATATTTTGCCAGTAGTGCTGTGGAACATCCAGGTGCTCTTTTGCAAACTTCAAACGTGCTGCAATATTCTTTTTGGACAGCAATGGCTTTCTCCGTGGTGTCCTCCCATGTACTCCATTCTTGTTTAATGTTTTCCTTATTGTAGATGGGTCAACAAAAATGTTAGCATGTGCCAGAGATTTCTGTAGGTCTTTAGCTGACACTCTGGGATTCTTCTTTACCTCATGCAGCATTCTGCGCTGTGCTCTTGCAGTCATTTTTACAGGACGACCACGCCTAGGGAGAGTAGCAACAGTGCTAAACTTTCTCCATTTGTAGACAGTCTGTCTTATCGTGGACACATGAACATCAAGGCTTTTGGAGGTATTTTTGTAACCCTTTCCAGCTTCATGCAAGTCAACAATTCTTGATGGTAGGTCTTCTGAGAGCTCTTTTCTGCGAGGCATGGTTCACATCAGACAGTGCTTCTTGAAACCAGTAAACCCAAAACAGGTGTGTGTTTTTTAAGGGCAGGACAGCTGTCAGCAACACATCCAATATCATCACACTATTTGAAGTCAAGGTTGGCTCACTCCTGGCTCCAATTAGCTCTGGGAGAAGTCATTAAGCTAGGGCCTCACATACTTTTTCCTCCCTGCACTGTGAATGTTTACATGTTATGTGCAATGAAACCATGGCAACATCTAAAGTTTGTGTAGTATTATGTTCAGCAGACTGTGTTCTTCTATTGTTGTGACTTAGATGATGTTCAGAGCACATTTTATGCCCAATTCATGCAAAACTCCACGTAATCCCAAGGGGTTCACATACTTTTTCTTGCAACTGTATATCTCCCTGCTACTGCTGTGGCCTATATGTACAGGCGTTGTTACTATTATTTCACCCATCTCCTGATGGATTTTGTATATATTTTGCTAGCTCAGAAAAAAAGGATGATCATTTATTTTTAAAACACAGTACTATATGGGAGTTGTTTCATCTGTGGAGTCAGGTAAAATTTTAGGTATAATTGTAAAATATTATGTACGTGCACAATAACTTATTAGAAAACTGTTATTATAAGGATTAGTTGGAATTAACCCAAATAGATTGTTTATATTTTACCTTGTCAGCAACATGCAACAGTCATGCACTGAAAGTTTACAGCTAGGCACCTAATTTTTCAAACAGCCATTGGAAATGGTAGCACACATTTTTTTTATTTACTGTAATTTTTTCTATATTCAGGCAAGCATGAAATTTCATTCTATAATTTATACTTTTCAGTTTGAATACCAGTTGCCTATTTTTTTTAATATAAGCAGTACAAACAAAAGTTAAACAGCATTGAAATCATGACAGTTCAGAAAAAAATATTTTAATTTTTTTTTAGATAAATGTATATCTTATGAACATCATTTTAATACATTTGCATATTTTTAAAAATAAATTTAAAATATAAAGTCTTATTTTCATTGTCTCTAGAGTATGTAACTGGATTTGAACAGAGTTGCCTATTTGTAATTTTTTATATATAGCTGTTGTTGCAATGCAGTCTCACAGGAATATGTGTACTATATATAAATCACTAAGTAAATGGCAACTGTGTTTGCAAAAATATATAAATGGTAAAGTGGACATTAAAGCATACAATAGATCAGAACACACTGGCTGCTTGATCAAAATAAGCACATGAAAATCAAATGTAGAGAAACTTTAAACATAAAGGAGCCTTTTCATAGCTAATGAAACCTTACAGAGATATGTTTGCTCACAGCAAATCTGCTGGTGGCAAAATAATAGGAATGTTTGCAAGAGATCCATGTCAATTTTATTTTCTTGTAACTTCGCCTATCAATTCTACCTGAATTAAATTTGGCATTTCAGTAAAACATACATGGAGATGAATAAAATACTAGCAGTTAAAACTGTACTAGGAAAAATGAGTCAAATCATACTTGTGCAAGACTCTGAAAAAAAGCTAATATATATATATATATATATATATATATATATATATATATATATACACACACACTGTATACACCTGTGTGTGTATTTTATATATATATATATATATATATATATATATATATAATTCTTTATTGTATTATAACAAGGACAGTACATACTAGTAAAGCAAAAGATAGCATGAACTGCTATTGTCAAGCATGTACTATAGCACAAAATTAAGAACAAAATAGGCTGAAACTACGGTAAAAAAATCTATATAAAAAAAAAAATAAAACTAGGGAAAGGAAAAAGGGTGCGGAATGGGAGTTAAAAAAGATTCCTGGAGGTCTCAACTTAAGGGAAATAGTTCACCAGATAAGAAAAATGTGCCAATCAAATTAAATAAACAGTACAGCTTCTGTCAGTAAGGCAAAAAGCTCAGTCTTTTTGGAACTTATGACCTGTTCCTTGTGAGAAAATGTCTTGTAGAGGGTTATCAATGCCAAATAGGGCCAAAGACGGGTCTAAGGTAGGAGGAAGAATGACCGATTATATATTTTAGAAAATGTCATTCCAGAAAGGTAATAGATTTGGACATCACCACCAAATATGGACTAAAGAGTCACAATTTCTCCAACATAATGGAGATCGTGGCTGAGGAAAGCGAGCTAAGAGTTGAGGCATGGCTTACCATCTATGAAGTAGCTTTTGCACAGTTTCCTAATAGGATAAGCATCTATAGATCTCCAAGACATGTTCCCATTTGAGCATTGTTGGTAGTTTTGCTAGTAACAATCGTTTGGAAAGTGGAAGTTTGGTAAAAAGAAAAAAGAGTTTATGAGTGGATCATGGGCAAGCAGTATAGACAATAGCAAATGTCCAATCCTGAGAGATTTATAAAAATCTCTATTTGTGATGGAATAAGTAGAGATTATGTCTTCAAAAGATCATAGAGTTCCTTGTGAATATAGGTGGGATAGCATGTGGATCTCTGCTGCAGTCCAAGTCGACACATCCAAATTTAGTAAAGCCAATGATAAAGAGGTCACAGAAACAAAGTTATTAACGGTAGCACTTTCCACCAGAAAGGACATGAGAAGATGTACCCATTTATGTAAAGCAGCATTAACAGTGTTCAAACGAGTTCTATTTGTTTTGTGGGTCAAGATTATGGCACTTAATAAGACCTGTAGGTTTATAGAGGAGGCTTGTTGTTCAATTTGAACCCAGGGCTTCTCTGAGGAGGGAGACCACCAATGTTGCATTTTGTCTAGAAGTGATGCTTCTATAAGTCAAGAGCATCCAATTCTGCTTGAAATTTAGGAATGTATAGGGACAATTTATTTACTCCTGCTTTTTTGTTGCCCCAAATGAAGTTATCAATATGTAAATATAATGTATAAATGGGCGTACCCCTGAAGACGTGCATGAGCACAAAATGTGTCAGGAGGAGCCACACTTGCTGACGTCACATCGCTGTGGCCAAAGTTCAGAGCGGTGGCCATCTTGGTACTCTGATTTTACCCTTATGTATTAAGTCTGTTCCACGCAGATTGTTTTATTTATGCTGCAATCAAATACTACACTATGCACTATTTCTGGGCTCCTGTGGTGAGCTATTCTCCCTAGGTCCACCTTCATTTTTCCTGTGGTGGAGCAGTTCAAGATAGATCCTCTGGCTGTTTTTGGCTCCTGATGTGCTTACATGCTATTTACCAGTAGCTTTCTGGTGAGTTTACATCTGGCAGAGGTGGTGGATTTTCTCACTGGATCAAAATCACACAGTCTACTTCTCACCATGATTGCTGTGTCTTGTAGCCCCAGGGACACTATTATCCACTTATATTTTATGGACTTTATATGTATTTATTTCACTTTGGATGGTGCACTTAATTGTTTCACTTGACATCACTTAATTTATTTAGCACTGCACTTTTATACTATAGAAGTTATCAATTCATTTTGTTTTTAATGTAAGACGATGAAAGATCAGGAATAAGTATTGTACTGAACAAATAGAGTATAGAGTATATGAGACACAATGAACATTTTGGGGAGGGCTATCCTTCCAGCCCAAGAAATTGCACATTTAAATACTTTCTTGCAAAGTTCTGAGATTGTAATAAATAGGACAAGATAATTAGTGTTAAAGATGTTAGTGCCTGGAGAATTTTTATGCCAAGGTAATGTATGTGAGAGGAAAGTGCCCATGAGGAAAAGGAGACCTGTGAGATTTCTTTTTCGCAAGAGTGACAAGGGGAGAGGTAACATACTGTACATGATTTAGATTCATTCATTTTATAAAGGGAAAGAGAGCCTAAGACTGTTAGGATTGTGTGTAGGCAAGGTATCGAGCCCAATGGGTCAGTGATGGCAATCAAATTATCATCTGCGAAGACTACAGTCCAGTTTTATGTTCCACAGCACCACCATGAGGCCTTTTAGGGTAGGATGTGCCCAGATAGCTTCGGCTAACAGTTCAAGCAAAAACAAGGGATGAAAGGGGACATCTTTGCATAGTGCCATTGCTTATTGAAAATGGATCTGATGGCATACCCAAAATCCAGACCTTAGCACTAGAATTGGAATATACTGCAAAGGGGGCAGCTCCAAAAAATCAATTATTTAATACTAGTTAAATGTAGCCCCAGTATCAAACGCCTTCTCTGCTTATAAGGATAGGAACAGAAATGGTTTTCGGTGATGATCAGCCCATTGAATTAGATTGTTAAATCACCAAGTGCCATTAGGCACTTGACAACCATTGATAAAGCCAACCTCATCTGGGTGTATCAGTCTGTGTATAAAAGTGCTAGCAAGCTGCTAAGTTAAAATAAGAGGAAGTAGATCAGTGCAGGAGTCTAGCACATTTATTTTCTGACAGACTCCATGGCAGCATACGTATGGGTTTAACCCTGCCTACCCTACAAGACCCCACTCCCATAAATTTTGTCACTGAGCCAGAGAGCCAGAGTTAAATTTTTGGCCTCCTGCTAGGACCCTGCGTCAGGGAAGGAAACAAGGAAGCCCTGGCAAAAGCGCCAATGGCCAATATGGCTGCGCTAATTTGTACAAAAATGTGCGCACGTGCATAGGCGCACGGTATGCAATCACGCATCCATGCGCGCAACGGTGCATCGTGATAATTGCTGGTGCCCAGTGGCCTTTATAAGGACTGCAGCCCCTCATAATAATTGTCAGCCTCCTGTTCCTGCATGTACTATCCTGCTGATTATCTGTTACTGACCCGGCTTGACCCTGACCTGCTTTGGCTTCTCTCCTGGCTCTTAAACTTGGCTTATTCCTCGGATCTGCTCATGCCTATTCCTGATTGATGACCTGTGCATGACCCCGGTCTGCTCCTGATTTCGCTCCTGTCTTTACTCCTGCTTGATGCTCTGTGTTTGACCCTGGCTCTGGCTTCTGACTTTGCTTCCTGCTGTGTCCATCCACCTGTATCCACCAGTCCTCTGGAGAACAAACTCCTGTATCCTGTCCACCCACGGGTGTCGTCTCATCGGGTATCACCAGGCAACTATATAGTTGGCAACCCATGCTTCTTTGGGCACTGCACCTTCTGTTACTACCCTCAGGGTTGCATTGCACTTATCCGTAAGGAGAGCCCTTTCATCACCTCAGCCTCCGGTCAGGTACGTGACACCTTGTCTGGCTGGAATTTTTGTTCCTTACCTTGTTCCTTTGCTCAATTTGTCTCCTTCTAAGCAAAGCAAATTCTTTTGTAACCTCAAGAAAGAGTGATCCATTCTTAGTGGATTTAAGGGATATCTTTACAGATGACTTGGGCAAGGCCGAGAGAAAGACCACCCTAGTGAGCAAGATGGCCATACTTTATCCATTCAAGCATGAGGATGTGAAACATCTGGAGGCCACCCCTCTAGCTGAGGCAGCCTTGATGAGGCTAGCAAAGCATGTCACTCTCCCTTTAGAGGACGCAGTATCCTTTAAGGATGGTAGATGAATTGATATGGATCTCAAAAAGAATTTACGTGACAGTGGGAATGGCCTGTAAGCCAGCTCTGGCTTTTGCAGCCATGTCCAAAGTGTTGGAAATTTGGACGGATAATGTGGACGCAGTGTTGAAGAGCGTTTCAGAAGAAGTGGACAGAAGCTAGGCTGTTCAGGAGCTGGAGCTGGTCTTCCTTGGTGAGGCCTCAAATGACATCATTAACTTCGTGACGCGAGTTATACTCACTTCAGTTACGTTTAAGTGAGCATTATGGCTTTGGCCATGGCTTGCTGATCCTGCCTCTAAGCAGGCGTGGAGTAAGATCCCTTTTGAGGGATCTTCACTTTTCAGCAACAAGCTGGACAGCACTATAGCCCGAGCCACAGGTGGTAAGTCAGGGTTCTTGTCCAGAAGACAAAGTTCAGAATGCACAAAAGATGTGCGCTTTCACAGACCAAGTCAGGAGTTTAGAAAGAACTGGAGGAGAGACCAGTCATCCCTTCATAAATCATCTAAAAGCTCAACCTCAGGTATCCGGGAAGCTATGAAGTTCTTTTTCTTATTGAGCCCATTCAGGCAGGCCAGGTGGGGGCATGTCTGCTCCTTTTTTGGCATGTCTTGGTGGCCCCCAGACTATTGGACCATGAAAACGGTCTCCTCAGGACACGCATGGTCCTTCAGAAGCCCTCCTCATCTCAGATTTATTCCCATGGATTTGCCTCATTCTGAGGAACAGAAGCAAATAAATCTTACGTAAAATCACTGGTGGTGCAATCGATGATCTTCTCCTACAGTCTCAGGACACAGGGAATAACAGAGCTCAGGTCATCTCAGCGCTTCTTTCATTCGGTTGGCTGTTGAATCCGGAAAAGAGCCACCTGAAGCCCACTCAGTCTCTTGTGTACCTTGCGGCTCAACTGGACAAAGTCAAGATCGCCATTTCTTTGCATCTAGAAAGATCCAAAAGCAGGATACTTCTGGCCCTGTCACCTTCAAGCCTCTCAGTGTCTGAGAATCATCGGCATCATGGTGTCCACAGCAACAATGCTGAAATGGGTGCAGTGGAAAATGGACCCTTCCAAAAAGGTTTTCTCCAGCAGTGGAAGCCTGGAAGCAAAGACCAGGCCATTTACTCAACTGCCATTAAATTTCATTGCTTCCATTTCTTGGGTCACAAGCACGATGGATACCAGCAATATGGGATGGGGTGCTCACTGCCTATCAGAAGTAGCTCAGGGCAGGCTGAGTTGTCCTTCTCACGAAATTGTGTCAAATATTCTAGAGCTGCAGCCTTCTGCACCCTACAGGCCTTTCATCATCTGAGGAATGGTGCATCAGTGCTCTTAAGGCTAGTCAACACTACGGCGGTCTTCTACATAAAGAGAAAAGGGGGGACTTGCAGTCTATCCCTATTATGGGAAGTGGAGCCAATCATGTCTAGGGCTCAGAAGAATCTAGTCATATATCAGTGACTTATGTTCCAGGAGTCCAGAACAAGCAGACTTTCCAATTGGACAACAATGAATGGTCTCTTCATGTGGAGGTCTTCAGATGGATTCTGTCCCTGGAAGTCAATCTGTTTGCCTCCCTGTGCAACAACAAACATGAGAAGTATTACACAAGGGGCCGTTATCTCCAGGCCTTCAGGATAGATGATCTGGCTGATCAATGGAGATTTTGCAGGGCTTATGCATTTCCTCTGGTTCCAATCATCCTCTGGTTCCTATGAAGACTCAGGGCAGAAAATGTGAAAATAGTGGAAGTGACTTCATGTTGGCCGAACAGGCCATGGTTCCCCTTGCTGATGCAGCTCAGCTTTCGGGATCCAGTACCCCTACCTCTCAGACCAGACCTTTTATCACAGGGCTCAATTCTACATCCATGCCAGGCTCAGCAACATCTGATGATCTGGTTCTTGAGTGGGGAAGGCTGGAGGCCCTCAGATTTTCATCTCTACTCTGCTGAATGCAAGGAGAATGAGCATGAACAGGGTTTATGGAAGAATCTGGTCAAAGTTTGTGGAGTACATGTCTGCTGCTGGTGGGTCATGCAGTAATCTAGACATCCTGGGCTTCCTTCAAACGGCCTTAGAGCTTGCTTTATCAGTCAGCTCCCTCAGAGTGCAAGTGTCAACCCTAACAGCCTTCAATGGTCTATCTTGGGCCAGATATTGTCTTGTCCATCAATTCTTCAGGGGAGCTGCTAGTCTTAGGCCTCAAAGAAAGCCAAGGCTTTCCAAGTGGGATCTTCCTCTTGTCCTCAATGTCCTCTGGGAATATGGACTGGAGTGCGCAAGGTCTATTTCCATTAAAGATCACTCCACCAAGTCCACCTTTCTTATGGCAATCACATTGGCAAAAAAAAGTATCCAAAATTGGAGCATTCAGTCATAAAATTCTTCCCAGATTGAGTGGTACTGATATCTATGCTTGATTCAAATCCTTAGGTAACATCAATCTTTCATGAGAACCAAGAACTTATTCTGCCAATTTTCAGAGTTCCTCAGGGTACCATTATACATCTTCTGGACGTGGGCGAAACTCTAAAGTTGTATCTACGAGCCACAGCTTCCTTCAGACTTTTGGATCGCTTGTTCTTTTTGCCGGAAAGAACAAGGGAAAATGGGCCTCATCTAGGATGATTACAGTATGGATTGTTCAGGCCATACGACAGGCTTACAGGGCTAAGGTCTTCGCTTCTCCGGAAATTTGGCCAGGAGAGTGTCTATATCTTGGGCGGCTTTGGGGCATGTGGCTCCTGATGTGATTTGTTCGGCGGCTTCGTGGTCCTCAATCAACATCTTTATGTGATTTATTGTGTAGAGCCTGCTTCTTTATCTTCTGTCAATTTTGGTTTGAGAGTCCTGTCTGTTGATGGCTGCCAAGGAGTATGTCAGGAAAATGGACAGTTTCCTATCAAATACTTACTGTAATTTTCCTTTACTGATGGACGCCATGGCAGCAAGAGTTCACTCCCAATGTCATGAGTAGGCTAGCTACGGAATGCAGTCTCTGGCTCAGAGCCAAAATTGATTGGAGTGGGGTCCCATAGGGTAGGATAGGAGGCAGGGTTAAACCCATACGTATGCTGCTCTGAAGTCCATCAGGAAAGGAAAATTATGGAAAGTATTTGATAGAAAATTTTCCATTTTGCTGTACTCATCTATAAAGTTTAATGTTATTATTAACAGCTCCTCCCCCCTCCAGTTAAAGCAGAACTTTGGCCAGACTAAGAACATTAAAATATTAACACATCCTTAACAAGCAGTACAAGAGCTTAACAACAAGCCCTGACAACTCTACTTTAAACATCCAAGGGTTATGTTAGTAGGAGGTGCTGGACCAAGGAACCTGGAAGGTGGATGAATCTTGATGACTTAAGCTAGAAATTAATTAGACATTTTTTGTATTCTTGTAATTGGAATTTTATGGACAATATGCTTATGGACTCTTGAGATGATCAACGAGTGCTCTTTTTGTTGACTTTATGTGTACAACTCTACTTTAACCACCTGAACTCAAGAATGTTTTTCTCCCTTCATGACCAGGCCATATTTGCTATTCATGTACCACTTTAACTGGCAATTGCTCGTTCATGCAATGCTGTACTCAAATGGAATGTATATAATTTTTTTCTCACACATTTAATCACCACTATTTTGTCGCTTGGGTTGCCAATCACAATACACCTTGCATTTTTCTCAGTAAATGCAAGGCATTCTCTGATTGGAAGAGATGGAGATTGCCCACCTCCTCCAATCATAGTATGCCTTGCATTTACTGATATAAGGTCTAAACTTGCCTTTTTGTTTCACATTAAGTCAGCAACAGATTAATCCAAAAGCAGCATTTAGGATGACTAAATCTTTTCTGCCTCCTTTTCGTGTTCAAACAATTTTATTTTTTAACATGGAACAGTATAAAATAATAAGCAAAAGTATGGGTCATTGAAGGTGTACATTAATTGCACAGTAAGAAACCCAATAATACAAGGTCAGGCATCACTAATAAAGAGGGCTATCAAATGGCAGTTAATCTGCCTCCTTTTCAATATAGCAAAAACCATAACAACAGTCAGGGATGTTAAGGCATACATAACTCGCATGACAATTTTCAAAAAAACGAGCAAAAAATTCCAAAAAATGTGCTCCTTTCTTGACCCACAACTGTCAGGCTATGAGGAAATAGGGTTAAAATAAGCATCAAAACACATTAAAAAAAATGATCCCAGTATCATTTTTTTTTCTCAGCAGCTGATTATCTACAAGGTAAAAGTAATTCTAGTGACTATACAGCCCTCCTCCGTCACCTTTACTGGGCTCTCCAGAGCAAGTGGGGAAACCGGTATTGAAATGCAACCAGCAACATCCAGTTCTAGGGAACAGATGTTGTTTCTCCCATTGTGTGACATTAGAAACCTGAAGCAACGAGGACTTTGGTGTCAGTCTCATGTAGACAAGCCAATACTGGCTTGTGAAAGCATCAGATCAAACCAAGTGCAAAGATACCCCAGATGTCTCCCAGGTGCAGCCTGGGTCTCACCAGTGCTCTAGGAGATCCTGTGCTTGACTTGGCTCTCCTCCCTACCCTTCTTCTTCATGAGCTTAGAGAAGGAAAGGAATAGTGGTGCTAGGCGAAGTGGAGTGGGCGCACTCTGCCCACCACATGGACCAGCTCCAAGCAGGAAATAGACCAGCCCCGGGGATCGGGGACCCCCTACTCTAGATCTTAGCAAACATTTAACCCTTTCATTGCTGGGACAGCCCCACTGCAAGGGACATTTGTTTCACCATAATCCAATGTTAAAAAGTAAAGTCTGATGACGTCTTCTTTAACTTTATGTATATGTCTTGGTGGGACAAGAGCTGTTCTGGGAAGATGTACACATACGTCCTCTCGCTCTTGCGCTTTGTGCATGCGCTCAGAGGTGTGCAGCAGTGTGATCTGTGATCTTTGTTTCCCCTGGACACAGAAAATCACAGAGCGGGGTACAGGGCTGCTGCCATTGTCCCTGTACCACATGATCACTGTGACCGATCACAGTATTAAGAAATGGCTACTTGAATACAGCCAAAGTGTTAGGAAAGTGATTACTTGTTCAGTCACCATGAGTGTAATAGGCAATCCCGGTGTAAGAAGAAAACAAACAAAAAAACAATAACCTTTCCAGAGCAGTACAGTGACACTATGGTGACACTAAATCCAATTATCAGTCAGAGCAGCCACTACGTGATTACACCTTACACCACAAAAAATCATCAAACATATAAACATAAGATTGCATATGAATCAATAATTAAATATAACGTTGCTGCGTGCACCATAAAGTCCACCCATCAGTAAATAATGCAGCAAAAGATGCTGCACAACCCACAAACCTTCACTATAAAATAATAATAAAGTCAAAAGTAGTAAGATCTTCCACCAAAGTATCCATGTGTCCCACCAAATTATCCATGTGTCCCAATATCTCTGTGCAACAATATCTTCTATAGCTGATCACCAGTGCTACTTAAGCCTACACCTCCCTTGAACAATTAATGCTCGCCTCCAGACCAGACCCTGATGGCTAGTCAAGGGTCACATGCGCCTGTGTCTCCTTCACTACACCACAGATGGCCCCCACAGTTTCACAAATCTTTCACTCGCATATGAAGTGTTATTTAATTCATGAAAGAAGAATAGGGACTGACAGTGCTCTCCGAACAGTAAAAACATTGATTTGATATTTAAAATGACACTCACTAGTCAGTGCACACATAGTGCTATGTACAACGCATATCAAACACAGCTCTCTGTCACACCACCTCCAGTACTGACATCAAGATTCCCACTGACTGACCCTGCTCCACTCCTATATGCGTTATGCCCAATCAACAGGCTTTCTCAGTAAGAAGCCTGAGGAAGCCTGCTGATTGGGCATAACGCATATAGGAGGGGAGTGGCGTCAGTCGGAAGACATCTTGATGTCAGCAGTGGAGGTGGTGAGACAGAGCTGCCTGTGTTTGTACATAGCACTGTGTGTGCACTGACTTGTGACAGTAGGTACAATTTTTTTTATTTTTACATACTTTCACCAGACTATGATGACGTTCTGCTGAGGTGGTCATGTACAATGGCTGCCTACGCTAATGTCAGTGCCTCCAGACACTGTCTCTCATCACCACCACAGCAGTACAACATCACCAGACCAGTGCTGCCAGTCACTGCAGTGTCCCTAATCACCACTGCACCAGTCACAGTGGGCTCCATTTACAAAGTGGCACCGTCAACTTTAATACGGAGTTCCAGTTGACAAAAACTGTAGCTGCTGACTTTTAAAATACAGACACTTACCTGTCCCTCGGTCCAGCGGTGTCCTCACCACGGCTGGTTTCACCGGCATCTTCAGTGTGGGCACCCGGCTGTGACAGCTTGTGGCTTCACAGCCGGGTGCCCACTGCGCATGCGGAAGAAGAGCTGTGCTTTGTGAATGGCCCCGTAGTCTTCTGGGACCTATTACATATCCCAGAAGACTACAGGGAGGGAGGACAACTTCCTCTTCCATTTCTAATGGTTCCAATCCTTAATGGGGAGCAGGGGACAAAAGCTTAAAGCAGAACTTCCCCTTTTGGGTGGAGCTCCGCTTTAAGAAATACAGTAAAATACTGATTAGCATATTTTAAAAAGGGGCCTTAAAGTCAAACCGGGACCTTTGAGTTTATATAGTAAAAGAACAAATTTCAAGGAGTGGAAACTGCATTTTTTTTTTATATACTCCCCTGCTACAGTTACACACGTATCCCAGTATTTAACTAATAACTGGAAAGCTTCGGCACAGAAATACTTGTCAGTACGCCTGAACCATCCTAGAACAGCCTACTTCACTTCGTCATCAGTGCTGAAATGCTGACTCTTTGGGGGTGCAAACAGGTGGAAATCACTCGGACTTGGCTGTAAGGAGGATGTGGCAATACCTCCCAGCTGAGTTGCTGTAGTGCGCATGTAGTGAAGTGAGTAGTATGTGCTTGTGCGTTGTACTGAATAAACAGGATGCCCTTAGTGATCAAACCAAGCAATTTTTTTTCGCAGACGCATATACACGTCACTCAGAACACGACAGTTATATTCACTGTCAATAGTGGCACCACATGCGCTAATTTTTTGAAAATGAAAATGTTCATGAATGATTGTGTTCACTGTTCTTACAGAAAGATTTGTTTCTTGTGCAATTTCCCAACAGGTTATGCGTTGATCCAGGATCAGGCGTTCCACATGCTTGAATGTTCACAGGAATGACTTCTGTGGGCTGGGAACCACCACGGCCAGAATTGTCACTGACATACTGTACGTATGACCATCTTTGAAGCATTTTTACCATGCAAATGTCTTCCTGTGGCTGAACGTCTCATCATCGTACTGTGCTTGAAGTCTTCTGAAGATATCTGTTAATTTTACACCTTCGTTCTCAAGAAACTTCATCACCACATGCTGTTCCATGCACGCACTAACACTGTTGTCTGCCATCTTGTTTAATGGCCTCTGTACTGGTCTATGACACATGCGCTGCCTATCAGTAATAGGACACACTTGCCACTTACTACTGCATGCAGTACTGCCATGCTAGCATCCCTTTTTATACCTGTAAAATTAAAAGCCCTGGTTTGACTTGAACGCCCCTCAGTAATAAAAGAAAGAAGGTATTTAGAATATTATACAGGATTTATATAGCTCCAAAAGTTTGCTCAGAGCTTTACAATACAATATAATAAAAGGGAAGCTGCTTTCACAGGACGCAGGTGGTGTATCAAAAATAAAATGTTTAATTAAGTAAATACAAAATATCTTTATAAATGTCAAATGTTGAAAAAAAATAGTATAATAAAATCACACAAATATATAAATACCCTTCTTCCACCAATAAAAAACACAATGCTGTCTTTTTTTATTGGTGGAAGAAGGGTATTTATATATGTGTGTGATTTTTTTAACTACTTTCATTCAATAGTTGACATTTAGAAAGATATTTTGTATTTACTTAAAGTATAACTAAAGGAAAAACTTTTTTTTTTTTTAGTTTTGGTTAGTGTGGAGAGGTGTTAGAACACCGATTAGGTTTTAATTGCAGTCTGTCCACATTACGGAGATTCACCTTCTCTTTTTGTACTGTTTACCATTATCATTGAAAGTGACAGTAAAAGAAAATTGCAAATTTTGGATTGTCTCCTGAAATGTAATAGAGGGGACATCTTCCAATAGGGACACAAATGGCAAAAAAATTAAAAGAAAAAACTGACAGGGTTTATAACCCTCCATTACTCCCCAGTGAAGTTTTGCCTCTGAGTGCCGCCTGCACTGACACTGGGCTGTTTATTGGCCACTTTTCTGGCTGCTGCCTGGACCGATCCTTTGTGTGTTTGTTGACTATATCTCTGTCTGCTGCCTAAACTGGCCCATCTGCACATCCCACTGACTACGTTCCTGCCACCAGTCCCAGCCATCCCCTTCAGGAAAACTGCTCTCCTGGAACCACAGGAGCTCTTTTGCTCTACGTTTCTTCAGCCCTCTGTACTTCCTGGCCACTGAACATGGCATACCTGGGGGTGGCCACATACCAGCAGACTAGGCGGCTTGCTTGGCTTATAGGTACAGGGACCACTATAGGTGATGCTACATTATTATGCTATATTCCCTGACCACTTGTACAGAGGTGACCAATACAGCACATTGTTTTCTATACAGTGTTGGTTGATTTTTATGATACACAAGATGCAATGTAGGGAATGTAAACAATCCAAACATTGAGGGCTAATTCACACTGTGTGGTGACCGGTGTTTTAACATACTGTAAAATGCCCATCATAGTAAGGGCACACAGAATACATATGGATTTGTTATGCATTGGTGTAGCATGTATGAGTTAAAGTGGTTGTAAACCCTTACATAGGCCCAGTGAAGTTACTGGCCGCAGGTGATACACAGAGATGTAACAAATCCTCCTACATACGTTGTACCTGTTTATCTACAGTATTCTCTTCCCTAAAGCCATTCAAAGTTCTGAATTTATAAAGTTTGTCTGAGCGTTCAGAAAAAAGGGGACAGAAATGAAACTACACACTGCAGAGCTCAGTGAGGAGAGTTCTGAGAGCTGATTGGAGGAATACGAGACACATCACTGTCCACAGAGCTGAGGCCGTCAATCTGCTGGAGGTCACTCCCCTGTCATCATTTCACTCTTGGTGTCAGGAAAACTTGTCAGAAGTGATTTCTGCCGATAGCAAAGGAACATAGCAATAAACAGAAATGACACTTAGTGCTCTTAAAGTGGTTCTAAAGGCTTAAAGGATAAGTTTAGCTTTTTGACAAAAACAATAAAAGCATTTTTTTTTGCAGGTAAAAAAATGTGCATTTATTATTTTTGTCTGCAGTAGCCTGAAAAGCATTGCACCAGCGATTAGTAGATCTCTGATGCCATGTAGGTCTCCTGCAGACCTGTCGGAATATCTGCTTGCCGTACGGGATGTACGGTCAAGCAGATATTCTGACAGGAAGCTTCAATTAACTACCACAGTGCTGCACAGCTATGTGGTAGTTCATTGAAAACTACAAGTTGACAGCCACTAAGTCTACAGGGACTTGCAGTTCATTCATTCACGGAAGTCTGAATGAATGACGTGGCTGTCACACTACTCCTTGGAATATCTGTCAGGGGAGCAGCTGCAGCTATGGAAACATGTTCCACCCTAAGTCCTCATGCACACTGGACATTTTTACAGCTGCTATTTTTGGCTTTTGACGTTTTTTTCTACAGCCAGTAAACTCCCCAGCATGTTATCCTATGTGTTCATGTACACATAGACTGTAATCAGCGTTTTTTGGCTAAAAAAAACCCCCAGAACTAGTGGTTTTCTAGAGTTTTTTAGCTGTAAAAATGCTCTAACGCTGCAAAACGCAGTAAAACACTGCAAACCAGCAGCTTTGGACTTTTTTTGACCAAAAATAATTTTTTTCTTGGTATAAAAAATGCTACAAAATGCAAAAATGTGGAAAAACACAGGAAAACGCTGCTAAACACTAATGCAAAAATGCTAAAAAAAAAGCTGAAAAACGCATGTTTTTAACGTGACTTCACACAGCTAATGTTACCAGCGTTATCAAAACACCCTGTGTGCATGGAGCCTAAGTCCTCATGCACACTGGATGTTTTTCCAGCTGCTGTTTTTGGCGTTTTTTCTACAGCCAGTAAACTCCCCAGCATGTCATCCTATGTGTCCATGCACACATAGGCTGTAATCAGCTTTTTTTGGCAGGGGCATTTTTGTCTGGAAAATAACCCCAGAACTAGTGGGTTTCTACAGTTTTTTAGCTGTAAAAACGCTCTAACACTGTAAATCACAGCAAACTAGCATTTTTGGAGTTTTTGACTAAAAAAAAAATTGACGGGGTAAAAAAACCCTTAAAAAAAGCAAATGTGAAAAGAGGTGAAAGAGCTAAACACGAATACAAAAATGCTAAAAACCGCTGAAAAACTCACGTTGTTAATGTGACTTTACACAACTAACGTTACCAGTATTATTAAAATGCCCAGTGTGCATGGAGCCTAAAAACAGGTGGAACATGTAACATGTTCAAAAGGTGGACTTGTATATATGAAAGTAAAAAACATTCAGCAGCCCCTCCCTAACACTCACCTGAGCCCGATGTCGGTCCAGTGATGTGCACAGGAGACTCGGCTTTCCCAATTCTCTCCCTTCTCATTGGCTGAGACATATGAACCAATGGCTCCTGCTGCTGTCAATCACAGCCTGTGAGAAGGGAGTGGGGGCAGGCTTATGGACACAGTGGGGCTCAGGGGCGAGAACGTACCAGTGCCCCCATAGCAAGCAGATTTCTCTGGGGGAACTGCTCAGGGAAGAGGAGCCAGAATCACCAGGGGCCCAAGAAGAGGAGGATCCAGACTGCTCTGTGCAAAACCACTGCAAACAGCAGGTAAGTATAGACATGCTTGTTATTTTAACTGCCTCCCGTCCGCCATATAAGGTAATGACAGGTGCAAGGCGGTTCTCTCGTTCAAGGAGGACGTCATATGACGTCCTCCCATTCTCACCGCGCATGCGCGCTCTGGGAGCTCGCAGTGCGGTGAACGGTGGCGCGATATGTCCCTCGGACACAGTGGATCACCGATCAACGGAAAGAGCCAAAGATGTCGGCTCGGTCATGTGATCAGCTGTGTCCAATCACAGCTGATCACATGTAAATAGGGAAATGCCGGTAATCGGCATTTCTCTCCTCACGAGCTGTCACGCTGACAGTTGGATAGGAGAGCCGGTAATCGGCATTACTCAGAGGGGACATGTGCACTGATGATCTGCGTAGCCCCAGCAGTGCCACCTGTCAGTGTCAGCTGTCAGTGCTCATCAGTGTCAGCTGTCAGCACTGATGGACCTGCCAGTGCCCATCAGTGCCACATCAATACCACATATCAGTGCCTACCAGTGCACATCAATGCCACATATCAGTGCCCACCTGAGCTGCCTTTCAGTGTCACCTATCAGTGCCAGTTAGTACCACCTATCAATGTCAGTCAGTGCTACCTATCAGTGCTGCCAATCAGTGCCACCTATCAGTGCACAGTGCCACCTATCAGTGCCAGTCAGTGCTGCCTAACAGTGCCATATATGACTGTTGCCTTTCAGTGCTCATCAGTGATGCCTGTCAATGCCCATCAGTGCCTCATCAGTGTCCATCAGTGCAGCCTCATTAGCGCACATCAGTGAAGGAAAAAAATCACTTATTTACAAAAATGTATACCAAAAACTAAGAAAAAAAACAGTTTTTTTTCCAACATTTTCAGCGGTTTTTGGTTTAACAAAAAATAAAAAACCCAGAGGTGATTACCACCAAAATAAAGCTATCTCAAAAAAATGATACAAATTTCATATGGGTACAGTGTTGCATGATCGCAAAAATGTCAAAGTGCAACAGCACTGAAAGCTGAAAATTGGCCTGGGCAGGAAGGGGTATAAGTGCCTGGTAGGCAAGTGGTTAAAAAGAGAAAAAAAAATGGCTTTAGTATTGCTTTGAGACACGTGCACACTATAGAGGGATATTCTTTGTTCATATTTCACGTCCAATGTTCACAACCACTTTAAAACAGCTGGTGAAGAGATGTCATAGTGCCCACTGACTGCCTGTCAACAAACCTCTGAAAAGCAATCTTAACACAGCTCACTTTTCAGAGGTACACCACTTGGGACACAAACCAAACAGCCTGAAGGAATCTCACCTTTTCCACAGAAGTTTGGGAAGCATTTATCAATCTCAAAATGTATAAACCATGGCCCTGAGTCCATGCTGGCGGTTTGTGACAAACCATCCACGTCATGGAACATGTCATTGAATAAAGCTGTCTGGAACAGAAAAGCACCGATGGGATGGGATGGAAACACTGAGCGGCGCTGACTGAGCATACAGGACAATCCCAGCACAGGCGCCACAAATAACACCTCCCCATGTAAGGTTCTAGTGTGCTCTGGGTTGCCGTGTGCGGGTGACGTCATCGGAGTGCGACTGTCAGGCTGTGAGCGAAGCAGAGCTCTCATTATATCACTACCTCCGGTGAGTGCTGCCTTACTATTGGCATTGAGATGTGGAAATGAATAAATGTGCCAACAAATCACACACATTAGAATGGGGCTGCACGTGATATGACCGCTAGAGCAATTAACCTCTTGTGGAGAGCTGACTAAAAGTAACCCTGTTTCTTGCATATAAGGAAGCTGCCTGACAGGATTTAAATGTGTTGCCTGTAAGCGATCAAAAGAAATGTGTAGTGAGAACAGTTGGTGGGCTGACGTCTTTTGGGCTGCTCTCCTGAAAATGCCAGTTGTCTGGCAGTCATGCTTATCCCATGGCTTCAGTACTGAGCCTAGGGCGAGGGAGCACATGTCATTCGCACGGGTTCCCGCACCCAAAGCTCTTTAGCAGACGTGTGGAGGTGTCATTGGTACTTAAAAGATAAGTTCACCATTAACCGAAAAATAATAAATGCACTTTTTTTGGCAGGTAAAAAAAAAGGTGCATTTATTATTCTTTGTTTCTGGAGCCTCTTAGGCTTCATTCACAGTTGAGTGTTTTGTAGCGGGAAGCTCGAAAAAAGTCCAAACTTAAAAGATCAATTGTTCTTTATAGTGCCTGTTCACACCTGATCATGTGAACAGGCACCATAGAGAACAATTGATTTTTTTTAAGTGTGAGCGTTTTTTGGAGCTTAAGCCCTGGTTCACACTGATGTGGTGCAGAATTCGCAGTGTTTTGCGAGTTGTGTGCACCGCATCAGAATCGCACCCTGTTCATGCGAACCGCTGTGATTGTGTATGTTAAATTAACAACACCCCGTAAGCGGTCCACAAAGTGCGGTGCGATGTGCAGAATTGGATCACATAGGTGTGAATGCTTGCAATCCGATTCCAGTGCGGACCCAAAAAAGGGTCCTGCACTTTGCAGGTGTGGTGCGAATAGAGCCATACAAAATGTACAGCTCCAATCACACCGTACACAAATCACATGTGATTTGCACAGGAATGCGGTGTGGTTCCTGTGTGAATCACATGTGATATACTGCACATATGTGAACCCAGGCTGAAGCTACAAAACACTCAAGTGTGAATGCAGCCTAAGGCATTGCACCAGTGATCAACAGATCGCTGGTGCCATGCAGGTCTTCCCTCTGACCTGTCAGTGTATCATACCTCGTACAGGCAAGCAGATACTTACTGACAGGAAGAATCAGTGAACTACCACGATGCTCCATAGCGCCGTGGTAGTTCAATGAGAACTACAAGGTGTAGCTGCAAAAGATGCCAGAACTTGTAGTGTTCTCATTCACAGAATTATGTGGATGGGCGGGCGGAGTCCCACACAGCTGCGCTTTTTAAAAATTGTGACAGCTAACCGGGGAGAAGATTCCCCGCTAACTGTTACAGCGGGAGGCGGTCCATTCATAACATGTTGCATGTTACATCCTGAATATGGATGTAACATGTTACAAAAGGTGAACTTATCCTTTAATAGCAATCCCAAGCACCTGAAAATGCAACCTGGTTTTGGGTATGCAAAACTGTATGGGACCACAGCACTATGGGGTTCTGTGCAGCTGCCCTGTGGGTGTGTTTAAAAAAAAAAAAAAAAAAGGTCAGGGACTTTTTTCCCCATAGTTACAGCAGCCCATTCAAACGCACCCACACAGAGACACAAATGTATAAAACCAGCCTTAAAGGATAAGTTCACCTTTTAACAAAAAAATATTAGTACATTTTTTTTTTTTGCAGGTAAAAAATATACATTTACTATTTATTGTTTTGGAAGTCTGGAAAGCATTGCACCAGTGATCAGTAGATCACTGGTGCCATGCACGACTCCTGCAGACCTGTCAGTTTTTCTGTGTGGTCATACCTCGTACTGGCAAGCAGATACACTCTGACCGGAAGAGACAATGAACTACCATAGCACCTAACAGCACTGTGATAGTTCATTGAGAACTATAAGCCAACAGCCGCAAAGACTGTCGAAACTTGTAGTTTTCCCATCCACAGAATACTGTGAGTGAGTGACGTGGCTGTGTGAGCGGAGCCCCACATGGCATCTTTTTAAAAATCGTGACAGCTATCAGGTGGAGAACCCCCACTAGCTGTCAAAAAAAAGAGGATGGGAGGGGAGCAGGGGCTGGTCCTTTCATAACATGTTACACCCTGAATATGGGTGTAACATGTTACTAAAGGTGAACTTATCCTTTAATATCTATAAATATGCAGAGCTTGAGTTCAGACTAACCTTGCTGCAAGATCAGTGACTCAGAAAATATCAGAGCCACAGACAGCCAGGCAACTAGCATTCTCATACTATGTATTTTGTGCTAGTAAAGCTAAATTTCAGTTAGTGCTCGTTCACATGGGTGACTATGGGTGGTAAAAGAAGGGCGGTTGAACCTCCCCTAACTTCTCCATCCTAAGCTGCAAGACCAGACTGTCCTCATGCTGTGACCTCGATCACTTGCTTTCACAGCATATGCAAAAATTAGATCCCGTGTGGTGTTCGGCAGGCAGTACTGGCAAGTGAGTGAAGCTTTTCGCAGCTGCGTGCATTACACGTGGTGGTGCGGCATTTTCAGGGTTAAAACAGTTGCCTTCCAGCCACCTCTCAACTTCCCACTGAAAAGTGTTCCACTGCATACCACTTTTTAGATGGGTGGCAAGGACTGTGGAAAGTGTGTCTGAGCCCTTAAAACAAAAATAAACCTATGGATTTAACAGTTTAAAAAAAACCCAGTTACATTCCCAGCATCGTGGAAATGTTACTGTCACATTTGCTTGTGCTGCCAACCAAACTGCCAAACCATCAAATGGCTGGAGTCATAACTGATCACTTGTGCAGCACCATGGCAGTTAAAGATCAAGATGGAAGCTTCTTTGGCTGAAAAAGATCAGAGGGTTTAGTTCCCTTTTAAGGGCCGGTTCACACTACAGAAACACAGTGCAGATGCGTTCCGAATGCGTTTTTGCATGCATGTTTTTGGCATGTTCCGGTGTGTTTTTGGTGCATTCCAGTGCATTTTTTAAGCATTTCAGTTAATATTTTTCCCCTCTCTTTTTCTTCAATTTAAATAGGGACATGTGCATTCCAGTGTGGTTTTGGTGCGTTCCAGTACGTTTTTGATGTGTTTTACTGCAATCCAGTACAGTTCTGTGCAGAAAAAATGCAGCATGTTCTACTTTTTTTCCTGCAACAGGAACACACTGGAACTGCAAGCGCTGATGTGATCTACCATGTAACCTATTTGCTGTGTGTTTTGAATGCAGAAAAAAAGCTACTGAAATGCATGTAGTGTGAACTGGCCATAAAGCTGAACTCCAGGGAAAGTAGCACTCCAAGAGTTAAGTGCGTATTTTGGTCTAGGGCAGTGGTCTCCAAACTGCGGCCCGGGGGCCAGATGCGGCCCTTTGCTTATCTTTATCCGGCCCTTTGGGTTTTCTTCTTCCCTCTGATGAAAAGCACTATTCTCCCCACTGACACCAATGGTGGACCATAGTTCCTCCCACTGACACCAATACTGGGGCACTATTCCTCCTACTGACGGAAAGGATGGGTCCCAATTCCTCCCACTGACGGCAAGCTTTGGGGCACAACAGCGCCTATATTTTCTGAGGAAACTTAACAAATCCTGTCTATGCTACAGGATATTGGAGAATTTGTATCGTTGTATCGTCGTTGAGAGCATCCTCGCAAATTGCATCTTAGTGTGGTACAGCAGCTGCACTGCTTCTTATCGTAAAACCCTTCAGAGGGTGGTGAAAATTGCCCAACGAATTATTGGTGTTCAGCTTTCCACCTTGGAGGACATTTACAAAAAAAATTCTGTGTACAAAGGGCGAGGGCATCATTAATGATGCCTCTCACCCTAACCATGGACTGTTCCTTCCATCGGGCAAACGATACAGGTGTCTCAGAGCCCGTAACAATAGACTGAAAAATAGTTTTTCCCCTATGGCTGTTAAAGCATTGAACAGCTAATTATTAGACAATATTGCAATGGTGAATAAAATATACAGTAATACATTACTGAATATTTCATCCATTAATGCACTACTTATTGCGCTAGCTATGGTATTACTGTATATCCTATGCCCCTATTTTAGTTGTACTGTTATTTATTGTAAATGGGCCATTTATGCACTTCTGGTTGGATGCTAAGTGCATTTCATTGGCTCTGTACATGAACTTTGCACAATGACAATAATGCTGAATCTAATCTAATTCTCCCACTGACGGCAAGGATGGGGCGCTATTCCTCCCACTGATGCAAGGATGTGCACTATTCCTCCCACTGACGGCAAGGACGGGGCGCTTTTTCCTCCCACTGACGGCAAGGACGGGGCGCTTTTTCCTCCCACTGACGGCAAGGACGGGGCGCTTTTTCCTCCCACTGACGGCAAGGACGGGGCGCTTTTCCTCCCACTGACGGCAAGGACGGGGCGCTTTTCCTCCCACTGACGGCAAGGACGGGGCGCTTTTCCTCCCACTGGCGGCAAGGACGGGGCGCTTTTCCTCCCACTGACGGCAAGGACGGGGCGCTTTTCCTCCCACTGACGGCAAGGACGGGGCTCTATTCCACCCACTGACGGCAAGGATGGGCCACTGTTTCTCCCACTGACCCCCATGATGGGGCACTATTCCTCCCTTTAACACAAATGATTGGGCTTTATTCCTCCCCCTGACTCCAATGATGGGGCGCTATTCCTCCCCCTGACACCAATGATAGGGTGCTGTTCCTCCCCCTGACACCAATGATAGGGTGCTGTTCCTCCCCCTGACACCAATAATGGGACGCTATCAATCCCCCTGACCCCCGTGATGGGGCTATATTCCTCCCACTGACCCCCGTGATGGGGCTCTATTCCTCCCACTGACCCCCGTGATGGGGCGCTATTCCTCCCACTGACCCCCGTGATGGGGCGCTATTCCTCCCACTGACCCCCGTGATGGGGCGCTATTCCTCCCACTGACCCCCGTGATGGGGCGCTATTCCTCCCATTGACACCAATGATGGGACACTGTTCCACTTACATCAGTGATGGGGCACAAAACCTCCCACTGACAGCAATGATGGGGCACTATTCCTCCCACTGAGACCAACATTGGGGCACTATTCCTCCCCATAATACCAAATATGGGGCACTATTTACTCCCACTGGTACCAAGACATCTACAGTGAGAAACAGAAGTATTTGAACACCCTGTGATTTTGCAAGTTCTCCCACTTAGAAATCATGGAGGGGTCTGAAATTCACATTGTAGGTGCATTCCCACTCTGAGAGACAGAATTAAAAAAAAAATTCAGGAAATCACATTGTATGATTTTTAAAGAATGTATTTGTCTTGCACTGCTGAACATAAGTATTTGAACATCTAAGAAACAGCAAGAATTCTGGCTCTCAAAGACCTGTTACTGTGCCTTTAAAAAGTCCACCTCTACTCCACTCATTAATCTAACTTAGTAGCACCTGTCTGAGCTCTTTAAAGACACCTGTCCACCCCACAGTTAGTCAGATGCCAACTACTACCATGGGTTAGACCAAAGAGCTGTCAAAAGATACCCAGAGACCAAATTGTGGACCTCCACAAGGCTGGAAAGGGCTACGAGCAATTGCCAAGCAGCTTGGTGAAAATAGATCAACTGTTGGAGCAATTGTTAGAAAATGGAAGAGGCTAAAGACGACTGTCAGTCTCCCTCGGACTGGGGTTCCATGCAAGATCTCACTTCGTGGGGTATCACTGATGATAATAAAGGTGAGGAATCAGCCCAGAACTACAAGGGAGGAGCTGGTCAATGACATGAAGAGAGCTGGGACCACAGTTTCAAAGGTCACTGTTCGTAGAACACTACACCGTCATGGTTTCAAGTCATGCATTGCACGAAAGGTTCCCCTGCTCAAGTCATCACATGTCCAGGTCCGTCTGAAGTTTGCCAATGATCATCTGGATGATCCAGAGGAGGCATGGGAGAAAGTAATGTGGTCAGATGAGACCAAAGTAGAACATTTTGGTATAAAAACTTCACTCGTCGTGTTTGGAGGAAAAAGAAGGATGAGTTGCATCCCAAGAACACCATCCCTACTGTGAAGCACGGGGGTGGTAACATCATGCTTTGGGGGTGCTTTGTACACTGATCATCAGAGCACAGATGATCTGTGTAGCCCCAGCAGCGCCACCTGTCAGTGTCCATCAGTGCCAGCTCTCAGTGCTCATGCATGCCACCTGTCAGTGCCACACCAATGCCCATCAGTGCCAGTCAGTGCCACCTATCAGTGTCAGTCAGTGCCGCCTATCAGTGCCCGTCAATGCTGCCTATCAGTGCCGCCTATCAGTGCCAGTCAGTGCTGCCTTTCAGTGCCCATCAGTGATGCCTGTCAATGCCCATCAGTGCCACCTACCAGTGCCTCCTCATCAGTGCACATCAGTGCCACCTATCAGTGTCCATCAGTGCAGCCTATCAGTGCCTATCAGTGCAGCCTCATTAGCGCACATCAGTGAAAGAGAAAAATCACTTATTTACAAAATTTTATAACAAAAACTAAGAAACGTTTTTTCAAAATTTTCAGTGGTTTTTGCTTTGTTTAGCAAAAAATAAAAAAACCAGAGGTGATTAAAGACCACCAAAATAAAGCTCTATCTGTCACAAAAAAATGGTAAAAATTTCCTATGGGTACAGTGTTGCATGACCCCTCAATTGTCATTCAAAGTGCAACAGCGCTGAAAGCTGGAAATTGGCCTGGGCAGGAAGGGGGTATAAGTGCTCTGTAGGCTAGTGGTTAAATATGTTGAAGATGGGATCTGTGAATGAACTACAAGTCCTACCTGCTACTTCAGCAGACAGGTTTGTAGTGCTCCATGAATTACAGATGCGGTAATCGGCACATTTGTAACTCATTGAATCGTCTTCCAGCATTCCAACTGACAACCCTTGCAGAAGTATGGAAGAAGAGTTTTCAGGAGCCTGTCGTACCCCCAATCCACTTTTTCTGCAAAAAACATGTCAATTTATTATTTTGTTTTTCAAAGGTGAACTTAGCCTTTAAGCAGAGGGAATGCTCTACACCATGTCCTGAACTTTATGAATAACGTATAAAATGCAGACCATAGTGTTGAGTAACATTGCGGTGTCTCAACAGAGTTAGGTATCCACTCTCTGCTGTAAATAGGCACATTAGTCTTTTCCCATGACTCCTGCACACCATCAACTCCAATCTTTTCTTTTATTGAGACAGTGATCTGTGATGTGCATAAAGCATAAAATTACTTCAAAGAAAATTAGAGCAAGTGGTTGTGCTGGGATAAGAACTCATCTAATTTTCTTCAGCTTGATTGCACAGAATGTAATTCATATAAAGGATGTCATATTAAAGGACCACAGTTCCAAAAATATTTATATTCTGAACTGAATACAGATATTACATGTAATGTTTATTTTTCATTTAGGACTTTTTTTTCCTCTTTAGAGTGTCTATAGTTATGTTTTCCTTATTTACATATAGAAGAAGCTGTACAGCAAATGTGCTGGGGATAGGGTTTTTTTATTTTAGTTATTTATTTCAGGTACTTATATAGTGCCATCAATTCCCTCAAGGGGTGCACAATCTAAGATTCCTAAGTTACATTGATACATACACATACTAGGGCCAATTTAGACAGGATCCAATTAACCTATCAGCATGTCTTTGGTGTGTGGGAGGAAACCAGAGTACCCGGAGGAAACCCACGCAGACACAGGGAGAACATGCAAACTCCAGGCAGGTGGTCCCGTGGTTTGGATTCGAACCAAGGACCCTCGTACTGCCAGGCAGAAGTACTAACCATTTAGCCACTGTGCTTGGAAAAAAACTATAGGCCTTATATACACATGAACTCACCTAGTCGTTAAACTCTCCTGGCAGCAGAAAAACACTAAACACAGCAAAATGTGTGTAATCGTGGTACCACCTTTAGCTGTGTTTACCCGCGTTCAGCGCTTGGACGGTAATTTGTTTGACTGACCAGAGCATTTTCTAGTGACATCGATAAAGGCCCAAGAGCTAACCGTGGCTAGCGTTTAGCTGCGTTTTTGCCACGTTTAGTGTTTCTTGGCCAAAATGTTACTCTCCTGAATGCGATTATTTTGCGTTCAGGAGAGGAACGTTCAACTGCCCCTAAACTCTGCTGCTCCTGTACTCTGGTAAAAGCCTATGTGTACATTGACACTTAGGCTTTTATTGAGTTGAATTCAGGGGCTTTGGCAAAAAAACTCCAAAAGCTCCTAAACTCACATTTAGGAGCAGCAGTATACATGAGGCCTTAACTCTAGGATGCTTGAGTAGCTGCAGCAAGTTTTTTTATTCAATTATTTTATGATTATAATGTTTTTGTGTTGACTGATTGGAATGTGTGTTGCAATGTTTCTGTATAAGGCCCCATGTACATGGGACACTTCTGAACGATGGAAACTAACTGCTGGAAAACGTAGGTTAAAAAACCTCTGCTTAGCCGCGTTTGTATAACGCGTTTATGCGCATTTGCGTTTAGATGCGTTATTTAAAGATAAGCCCAGAATGCACTGAAAAGTGGTAAATTATTAACTATTTCAGACTGTTTCAGAGAAATACACAGAGTAGAAGCAGAGACAGCGGTATGGGTAGAGATAATTAGGTGTGAGTTGCTCATTAAACATATCTTTTGTTTACAAAGGTGGGATAGTTGTCTGGTGGAGTGAGTAATTAAAGTCACCTGGCAAAAGGTCTTCATGAGGAGTTTGAGGTTTGAATGGGCATTAACATATCTTTTGTTTCCAAGGGTGGGAGAGGTCTGAGGTGTGAATTGGTCATTGCAATGTGTGACAAGCTTGGTAGGAACATCCTGTATTCAGTGTTTTGTCCATCTGCGTACATTGAAAATGCTTTGCATGCATTTTTCATTATGAACAAAAGGCTCTGGACAGCATTGGGAACTGTAAGAGTTAAAAAAATTTCAGGCGCAAACGCTTATAGACGCAATTTGCCGCGTTAACAAGCATTTGTTAAAATCGACTGCTGAACGCAAGTTTTCTACGTTCAAAAAACCGACTGCAAACTTAAATGCCTGTAAACGACGATGTGTACATGGATACATAGGAAAACATTAGGGTGAGTTCAGGGGCTGCTGAAAAAAAACGCTTAACAGCTCCTAAACGTGAATTTATCAGCTGCAGTGTACCTGTGCCCTAATACCTGAAATGCAGATTTACCCTTAGCTCACAAAATAATCAGGACACTGGTAAAATATTACAGGCTCATACAGTGGTAAAACTGATGAACAAATAAAGGGTGGCATAGATGCCTTGTAGAATTGCTTCATGGCGCAGCACCAAAAGTGTCGATGCTTGTGCCTGATTCATGTATCTGTCACAGACCCGTAAATGAATCTGTCAATACTGGCTCCGAGTTTGGAGTATCCATACTGGACACTCCTTCCTCAGTACCTTTCCCAGGTTACTGTGTCTCTCACACTGACATGCACATAGCCAAGGACTATTGTACCAGGAGTGAGTGGAGACTGATAGAGAACTGTGAGGCTAGTTCCCCATCAGGTCCGTCATACTTTTTATTGTCAGCACATGGCAGTGGGTGGTTTGATATCCCCTATTTTGTCCAGTAGGCTTTCACATCAACCCACTGCTTTGTGCTGTCAATCACAGGCAAGATGAACCTAATGGGGAACTAGTCTGAGTTCTCCATCAGGCTTCACTCAGCCAAAAAGGCACAGGGGCCGTGAAATTAAGTTGTTGGGTGAACAGAACCTGATGGTGAATTTTGAGACTAGTTCCACATAAGGTCTGCCTTGCCTGTGATTGAAAGCACATGATCATGAGCAGATTTGAAAGCCTACTAGACTGCCATCCCTTGTTGATGATAGGAAAAGCGACCTGATGGGGAACAAACATCAAAAACCAGTCACCCTACACAAGGAGAGAGCGCAGTAGTGACTGGTCTTTAACATAGGAAGCTGCTCCACAGAGACAAAGTTTCATACTGGATTACTGCACAGATCTGGAAGAAATACACAGAGCATACCAAGATTCATGTAAGGATACACATGACTCTTGTATTTAACCACTTGCCCTCTGGAAAGTTTTACCCCCTTCCAGACCAGAGCACTTTTTGCTATTCATCACTCCACTACTTTAACTGGCAATTGCTTGATCATGCAACAGTGTACCCAAATTAAATTTGTATCATATTTAGTTTTGTTTTGGCAGCATTTGACCACCACTAGGTTTTTAATTCTTTATTATATAAACAAATTAAGACCGAAAATTTTGTGAACATGTCCCTGTCCCCCCCCCCTTGATATTTTCTACTTTCTGTTCTATAAAAAATATCCAATAAAATCAAATTTCGCCATATATTTAGGACAAAATTTATACATGTCTTTGGTAAAAAACCCCAGTAAGTGTATATTAATTTGTTTCCGTTAAAGTTATGGCGTCTACAAACTGTGGTACATGCACTGGAATTTACGGAACTTTTATTTTTTGAATGTTTATCACATTTTTTGAGGTGCTAAAATTCCATGGCAGTAGAAACCCCCCCAAAATTACTACTTTTTGGAAAGTAGACACCCCAAAGTATTTGCTAAGATGCATGTTGAGTACATGGAAGATTTTATTTTTTGGCAAAAGTTGTCACGGTAATGAGATTTCTCATATATGCCATGTGTATAAGTAGAAATTACACCCCAAAACACCCTTTGCTACTTCTGAGTATAGGGATACCGCATGTGTGAGACTTTTTAGGAGCTTAGTTAGCTACTTAGCTTACTTAGCTACACCACCTTCAGGCTTTTGAAGGGTGTAAATCCCTCACTTTATTTTCTGACTATCACAGTTTCAGAGGCCCTGAACTGCCAGGATAGTACAAACTCCCCAACAAATTACCGCTTTTTGGAAAGTTGACACCCCAAGGTATTTGCTGAGAGGCACAGTAAGTTCATTGAAGTATTATTTTTTGCCACAGGTTTTTGTAAAAAGACTAAAAATTTTTAGATTTTGTTTTCACAAAGTTGTCACTTAAATGATATGAATGAATATATATATGGAATTACACCTCAAAACACATTCTGCTACTTGTCCTGAGTGTGGGGATAACACGTGAGACTTTTTGGCAACCTAGCCACATTCAGGCTTTCAAAGGGCATATTTCCTCATGTGGCTTCTTCACTACCTATCACAGTTTCAGAGGCTCTGAAATGCCAGGATAGTACAAACACCCCCTAAATGACACCTTTTTGGAATGTAGACACCCCAAGGAATTTAATAAGAGGCATGGTGAGTATTTTACAGATCTCAATTTTTGGCATGAAGTTTTGAAACATGACTTGTGGCAACAAATGAGATCTGCAAAATACCATGCCTCTCAGAATATATTTCAACAGTGTCTACTGAGGGGGCTTCCAAAAAGTAAATGTATTAGTATTTGGGTAGTATTTGGTATCTCCATACTCAGGAGAAGTAGCAGAATCTGTTTTGGGGTGTAATTTCGCATATACCCATGGCATATGTGAGAAATATCTCATTAAAGTGACAATTGTGTGTAAACAAAAACTTTTTTTGGCATTTTCCAAAAGTTTGAGGCAAAAATAAAATCTTTCATGCACCCCGCATGCCTCTCAGCAAATACCTTTGGGTGTCTACTTTCCAAAAAGGGGTCATTTGGGGGGTTGTTTGAGCTGTCTTGGCATTTTATGCCCAACATTAGAAGTTTCCGCCATACATCACCCAATCTTCTAACCCCTTGAAGACCAAGCCCTTTTTGACACTTTGTGTTTACTTATCAAAACAGTTATTTTTTTGCTAGAAAATTACTTTGGTCTGTTAGACCAAGATCTCTCCTCTGCCCTTAATAGAATTTGATCACAGCTAAATAGGTGTGATTAGATGCTTTCCCAATTTAAAAAATGGTGCCGTTTACAAGTGATGAAATGCTAATTGCTTCCAGTTTCTTAGACCATAGAGATGATCAGAGCCGTTCCAGTATCTGATCAGTTCTATGGTCAGCAGGCAGAAAAGCCTGCTGCATTCTCAGGTTCCCCAGTGGGACAGGAAAGCCAGAGAAAGCCATGGAATGTGGCGGGGGGATGGTGTTCCCTCCCTCTGCTTGTAAAAGCAATCCAGTGGCTAATTAGCTGCTAGGATTGCTTCTACATACCAACCAAGGAGCCACCATGAGGAGAGAGTTATCAGAAGCTATCCAGAGAACTGTCAAACCCTGGGACTCTGTAGCCAATAGGAATGTGTTTTGGAAGACAGACCACGCCTCCTTCGTCAGCCTCGCTCTCGCCTGGTGGTTTTCTTGTTGTTTCTTCGGATCGCCATACCGCTTTCCACAGAGTGTTATTTTACTGTGTATTCTTGTTGGTTTTAAAAAACTGTGCTACACTAACAGCGGCCTGACGCCTCTCCTTCTCCCTCCCTTCTTATGCCTAATTTTGTATCTGCTACAGACACAACTTTTGTGGGGTGACTTTTGGGTCAGGTTACCAGGGAGCACATCAGGAAAATGCCTCTTATGTAGCTGTCTCACTGGATCTGGATTTGGGGTTTGGGTCACAGCTCCTTCGGGCTTACAAAAGGGCAGTGATTATCTCTTCCTGAAATTTTAGGAAGGATTCACTTCTTCCAGCTGCTTTGTAAAGCACACAAGAGTTGTACAGAGCCAATTGCAATAAGTAGACACTTTTTTTGTACCAGTATCTGTCTTTGCTGGAAACTAAGTACAGCTTCATCATCTGGTCATTGAAGTGCACCCCTCCCATATTAAGGTTATAGTCCTGGACACAGAGTGGCTTCTTAACAACACCAGATGCTGTGCAAACTTGGACTGTTGTATTTGCAAGTATGGAGGACAGGACGAAAACATTTTGTTTGTCCTTCCACTTCAATGCAAGAAGTTCTTCATTGGGTAAGCAGGCTTTCTTCCCCTTTCTAAGTTGGGTGTTAACAAGCCATTGGGGGAAGCCCATACAATTAGGTCATATGGTACCACAGCAGCCAATTACACAATCCAAAAGGTCCCATAATATCTTTCCACTGCTCCCCATGTAGTCTGGACATCCAGTGGGCTCCAGATGACTATCTTTTCCCTTGTAAATCCTAAAAGCATATGTATAGCCCTTCGCTCTCCCACAGAGCTTATGCATTTTGACCTCAGATCTGGACCGCTTGCTGGGGAGATACTGTTTGAATGCAAGGCGGCCAGAAAAATTAATGAGTTAATCATTTGCGCAGATGTTTTGTTGTGTATACGCATCTGAGAATTTCTGGGAAAGGTTATTTACGAGGGGACCTGTTTTGTGGAGTTGATCATATTCAAGGTCACCCCAAGGATGACAGAGTGTATTGTCATTGATATGCATTATATTCTTATATATACGCCTGGCCATTGCAGCAGAGAATACGGCAAATGATGAGTTGGGTCTGTGGACCAATATGACTATTCTTTTTTGTAATGCCTATGCTAAGGGTTAGGTCCAAAAAAGTTTGAAATTCGGAAACCGTGATACCTTTCCATTCGAATGGTCTGGAAAAGTATGAATATGGGTTTGCAGTGATGCACTGGTTGACATATAAATTGCTTTGGTCCACAACAATCAATTGATACAGATCTTCCATGAAAAGCAGCTAAAAAAATGAAGGGGAGTTGTTACAATTGCTGTTTCTACCTTAATTCCTGGTTATTGAATGGGGAGGATAACGTGCTGCTGAATCTGTGGGCTGTCAATTAGGATTTGCAAGCACATCTGGAAAGACACTATGGACTCTATGGGCCTGTGTTTGAAATCTTAGTGGCTGTGGAGTGTTACTAGTGCTAGCCAACTCACCAGCTTGGACTGCACTTATGGGACTCGCCACGTCACCGAGTGATACAGCAGTGCAGGGGTGTAAAAGGGCAGTATGTACTAGACCACTGGTGCTCACCAGCTCACCGAAAGGTAGTGCAGAGCTAGTATTGGCACTGTGCTGCATATGAGAATATTCGTGCATTTCTAGCACCTCAGCAACCTGGGCATGGGGTCAGGTACTCCTGACCTTAGCAGGGACCTCTTCTCCATTTTCTGAGCTCCCTGACACTTGTCTCTACAGATGCGTATTCTGAGCCTTATTCTGTCAGTAAGGGTTCCCCTTTGCTCTCATCTGACAAACTCAGAATCCTTCACCAGTGTACCTTTCTTTGGACATTTTGGCCACTAAATTTACAGTTACCTAGTGTGACTCATGGGGGAAAAAGAGCTCCTGGCTGACAGGGACTGCTTGAAGTGCTACAAATAAAATTTACCTGCTAGTGTAGCAGAGATCAGGCCTGATCTTTCTAACACTGCTGTTTTGTGTACTGTTTATCAGAAGTGACCATGATATACTGACAGTGCACTTTTTGGGAAGTGGCGGAGTAGCTAAATGTAAATGTTGGCAGCAAACAGGGCTGATCCTGCTAACACTGCATTTTTGGGGACACTAGTATAGTTCTGATCTGATCAAAGATACTGATCCATTCAGACACTATATTAGTAATGGCGGTTATAGTGTGACTGTGATAGGGTTGCTGGCAATCAAGGGGTTAACCGTGGAGGGGATAGTGTGGTGAGTGATCTGACACTATCTAGGAGGGACACTAATTGATGCTAATGCTATCTGAAGTTATTAGTGACACTAATACAGTGGTCAGTACACTGTCATTGTACTAATGGCACTGTGACAGGGCAGTGAAATGGTTAAAGGGGTTAAATGTGCCTAACTAAGTGTTCTGGTTTTACTCACAGTACCGATCTCATCTCTCTCTGGAACTGAAAGGAGAAAGAAGATCATGTCAGTTCCTGTGTCAATGTTTACACAAATACTGACACAGGCTGATTGCTGATTCAGTACAGCCGATCAACAGGTCCAGGTACAAAATCATTGGCCTGGACCTGATAACTGATTGGTGGTCTACTGAACAACAGCACAGCTCGGCTGGCAGGCGTGCATGCCCCCTACCCGGGAGCTCGAATAATGTACTAGGTATGTACTCCAGTGCAAAGTCGTCTCCCTGCTGCAGTAGATGTAAGTGAGGCAGTCCGCAAGAGGTTAAACAATATTTGCTTTTACCAGAACTCAGCTTTAACATAATTGCTAAAAGCCCAGCTTTTAAATCTTTTAAAGTTTTGTTAGGACAGAGAATGTTCCAATTTAGTTTACAAGTGATAATAATATTTGCCAGCACAGTACAGACAGGTGTTAATTATGGCAAAGACAGCTCTTCTGCACCCTTATTAACAAAGAGAACTAAGTAGGATTTTTCTGTGCTGAAGTTATAAAAAAATGAGTATTTAATATTGTAATCAGCTATTTTTCATTGTTTAAATTATGCTATATGAATGAGAACATAAAACGAATATAAAGCATGTGTTCTCCCAATCTGCCTGCAAAAGTGGAAATACACTTTAATTACTTGTCTACTGGACACGTTCACCCCTTCCTACCCAGACTAATTTTCAGCTTTCATTGCTGTTACGCTTTGAATGACTATTGCATGGTCGTGCAGTACTGTACCCAAATTAAATTTTTATAAATTTTTGAGACATATAGAGCTTTGTTTTTGTGGTATGTAATCACCACTGGGATTTTTATTTTTTGCTAAACAAATGAAAAAAGACCAACAATTTAGAATTTTTTTTTTCTTTAATCTTAATTTCTGTTATAAAATTTTGCAAATAGGTAATTTTTCTTCTTCACTGATGGCCACTGATAGGCTGCACTGACGGGCACTGACTGCCAGCAATGATGGACACTGTTGGGACTGCACTGATGGTCATTGTTGAGGCTGCACTAATAGGTGGCACTGAAGGTCGCTGATAGATGGCACTGACTGGCGGCACTGATGGACACTGACTGGTGGCCCTGATGAATGATGACTGGCAGCACTGATGGACACTGTTGAACTGCAATGTTGGATACTGTTGGGACTGCACTGATGGATACCATTGGGACTGCACTGATGGACATTGTTGGGGCTGTACTGATGTCCCCTTGGGACTTCACTGTTGTCCTGATGTGTACAGTATATACAGTTGCCAAATACCGGCTCTCTTCCCTCTTGCACAGCATGAGGAAAGTACAGCCGATAACTGGCAACTGTATTTACTTTGTGATCAGCTGTGTCTTTGGACACAACTGATCACATGGTAAAAGGGCACTGTGATTGGCCCTTTACCATGTCTTATGATCAGCTGTGTCCAAAGGACACAGCAACCACAAAGCTTGCCGAGTGCACGCCCCAGGGAGTGTGCGGTTCTGAAGGATGCCATTTGGCTATAGCCCGGTCGTGGTTAAAGCTGACTTCCAGAAACAAACTTTCATTCAGCTCATAGTGTGAATGGAGGGTATAAGAATGATCATCACGGTCTCTGCTCCTCCAGTCACAGATTGCCTTGCATTATGTGAAAAGAATGCAAGAGGTTTTCTGAATGGAAAAGGCACAGAGTGAGCGACCCACTGTAATCTGCATACTACAGCCAGAAGATGGACACTTACTGTACTGTACAAGCTAAATTAAAGTAATAGTTTTCCCTACCACAGCAACAGCCACGTCACACACATCGTTGGTAGAAACTTATTTCTAAAGTGCACAATGACCAAAAACTGTCTTTTGCAGGAGTTCAGCTTTAATTTCCTCCCACATTCTGTGGTGTTTCTTTTCCCATTTCAGTGAATAGGTTTGAAATACTTTCTTGGAGTTGGGTTTTCTATCTGAGGATTTCTCCAATGTGTCTGCCCCTGCTCCCTTGTGGGAAGGCTTGTCAGATAGATTTAACTGAATCTACATAAATCATATTACAGTTATGTTGGTGTAGACTAGGGGTCCTCAAACTATGGCCCGCATTTAGAGATATTTATTCGGCCCGCCGAGACAGCCGAAGAAAAAAAAAACAGCAGCGGTAGGCAAATAGCTAGGCTGCTCACTGGGTCCTCCACTGTGAGGACCCAGCAAGCGGCAGCCTGGAAGCCCCGGATTTCACCTTCTGCAGCCAGAGGAGCAACAGGAGAGGAGGAGAGCACAACAGGTACTCGGGTACATTGCGGTGTCCAGTGTATCAGTGTCCAGTGTGTTACAGTGTACAGTGCATTGCAGTGTCCAGTGTATCAGAGTACAGTGCCTTACAGAGTACAGTGCATTGCGGTGTCCAGTGTATCAGTGTCCAGTGCCTTACAGAGTACAGTGCATTGCGGTGTCCAGTGCTTTATAGAGTACAGTGCATTGGGTGTCCAGTGCATTATAGAGTACAGTGCATTGCAGTGTCCAGTGTATCAGAATACAGTGCGTTACAGAGTACAGTGCATTGGGTGTCCAGTGCATTATAGAGTACAGTGCATTGCGGTGTCCAGTGTATCAGAAAACAGTGCTTTACAGAGTACAGTGCATTGCGGTGTCCAGTGTATCAGAGTACAGTGCATTGGGTGTCCAGTGCATTATAGAGTACAGTGCATTGCGGTGTCCAGTGTATCAGTGTCTAGTGCTTTACAGAGTACAGTGCATTGCAGTGTCCAGTGTATCAGTGTCCAGTGCTTTACAGAGTACAGTGCATTGCGGTGTCCAGTGTATCAGTGCCCTGTGCGTTACGGAGTAGAGTGCATTGCAGTGCCCAGTGTATCAGAGTACAGTGCATTGCGGTGTCCAGTGTATCGGAGTACAGTGCATTACAGAGTACAGTGCATTGCGGTATCCAGTGTATCAGAGTACAGTGCAATACAGAGTACAGTGCATTGCGGAGTCCAGTGTATCAGTGTCTAGTGCTTTACAGAGTACAGTGCATTGCGGTGTCCAGTGTATCAGTGTCCTGTGCGTTACGGAGTAGAGTGCATTGCAGTGTCCAGTGTATCAGAGTACAGTGCAATACAGAGTACAGTGCATTGCGGAGTCCAGTGTATCAGTGTCTAGTGCTTTACAGAGTACAGTGCATTGCAGTGTCCATTGTATCAGTGTCTAGTGCTTTACAGAGTACAGTGCATTGCGGTGTCCAGTGTATCAGTGTCCTGTGCGTTACGGAGTAGAGTGCATTGCAGTGTCCAGTGTATCAGAGTACAGTGCGATACAGAGTACAGTGCATTGCGGAGTCCAGTGTATCAGTGTCTAGTGCTTTACAGAGTACAGTGCATTGCAGTGTCCAGTGCTTTATAGAGTACAGTGCATTGTGGTGTCCAATGCATTACAGAGTACAGTTCATTGCGGTGTCCAGTGTATCAGTGTCCAGTGCATTACAGAGTACAGTGCATTGTGGTATTCAGTGTATCAGTGTCCAGTGCTTTACAGAGTACAGTGCATTGCAGTATCCAGCGTATCAGAGTACAGTGCATTACAGAGTACAGTGCATTGCGGTGCATTGTGGTATCCAGTGTATCAGAGTACAGTGCGTTAAGGAGTAGAGTGTATTGCGGTATCCAGTGTATCGGAGTACAGTGCATTACAGAGTACAGTGCATTGCAGTGTCCACTGCGTTACAAAGTACAGTGCATTGCGGTGTCCAGTGTATCAGTGTCCAGTGCTTTATAGAGTACAGTGCATTGCGGTGTCCAGTGCATTACAGATTGCAGTGCATTGCAGTGTCCAGTGTATCCGAGTACAGTGCGTTACAGAGTACAGTTCATTGTGGTGTTCAGTGTATCAGTGTCCAGTGCTTTACAGAGTACAGTGCATTGCGGTATCCAGCGTATCAGAGTACAGTGCATTACAGAGTACAGTGCATTGCGGTGCATTGTGGTATCCAGTGTATCAGAGTACAGTGCGTTTAGGAGTAGAGTGTATTGCGGTATCCAGTGTATCGGAGTACAGTGCATTACAGAGTACAGTGCATTGCGGTGTCCAGTGCGTTACAAAGTACAGTGCATTGCGGTGTCCAGTGTATCAGTGTACAGTGCTTTATAGAGTACAGTGCATTACAGAGTGCAGTGCATTGCAGTGTCCAGTGTATCCGAGTACAGTGCGTTACAGAGTACAGTGCATTGCGGTGTCCAGTGCATTACAGAGTGCAGTGCATTGCAGTGTCCAGTGTATCCGAGTACAGTGCGTTACAGAGTACAGTGCATTGCGGTGTCCAGTGCATTACAGAGTACAGTGCATTGCGGTATCCAGCGTATCAGAGTACAGTACATTGTGGTATCCAGTGTATCAGAGTACAGTGCGTTAAGGAGTAGAGTGTATTGCGGTATCCAGTGTATCGGAGTACAGTGCATTACAGAGTACAGTACATTGCTGTGTCCAGTGCGTTACAAAGTACAGTGCATTGCGGTGTCCAGTGTATCAGTGTCCAGTGCTTTATAGAGTACAGTGCATTGCGGTGTCCAGTGCATTACAGAGTGCAGTGCATTGCGGTGTCCAGTGTATCAGAGTACAGTGCGTTACAGAGTACAGTGCATTGCGGTGTCCAGTGTATCAGTGTCCAGTGCATTACAGAGTACAGTGCATTGTGGTATTTAGTGTATCAGTGTCCAGTGCTTTACAGAGTACAGTGCATTGCGGTATCCAGCGTATCAGAGTACAGTGCATTACAGAGTACAGTGCATTTTGGTGCATTGTGGTATCCAGTGTATCAGAGTACAGTGTGTTAAGGAGTAGAGTGTATTGCGGTATCCAGTGTATCGGAGTACAGTGCATTACAGAGTACAGTGCATTGCGGTGTCCAGTGCGTTACAAAGTACAGTGCATTGCGGTGTCCAGTGTATCAGTGTCCAGTGCTTTATAGAGTACAGTGCATTGCGGTGTCCAGTGCATTACAGAGTGCAGTGCATTGCGGTCTCAAGTGTATCAGAGTACAGTGCGTTACAAAGTACAGTGCATTGCTGTGTCCAGTGTATCAGAGTACAGTGCATTGCGGTCTCAAGTGTATCAGAGTACAGTGCGTTACAGAGTACAGTGCATTGCGTGTCCAGTGCATTACAGAGTACAGTGCATTGTGGTGTCCAGTGTATCGGAGTACAGTGCATTGCGGTGTCTAGTGCGTTACAGAGTACAGTGCATTGTGGTGTCCAGTGTACAGTGCTTTACAGAGTACAGTGCATTGCGGTATCCAGTGTATCAGAGTACAGTGCATTACAGAGTACAGTGCATTGTGGTATCCAGTGTATCAGTGTCCAGTGTATCCATTGTATCAGAGTACACTGCGTTATGGAGTACAGTGCATTGCAGTGTCCAGTGTATCGGAGTACAGTGCGTTACAGAGTACAGTGTATTGTGGTGCCCAGTGCTTTACAGAGTACAGTGCATTGCGGTATCCAGTGTATCATAGTACAGTGTGATACAGAGTACAGTGCATTACAGAGTACAGTGCATTGCGGTATCCAGTGTATCAGAGTACAGTGCATTACAGAGTACAGTGCATTGTGGTATCCAGTGTATCAGTGTCCAGTGTCCAGTGTATCCATTGTATCAGAGTACACTGCGTTATGGAGTACAGTGCATTGCAGTGTCCAGTGTATCGGAGTACAGTGCGTTACAGAGTACAGTGTATTGTGGTGCCCAGTGCTTTACAGAGTACAGTGCATTGCGGTGTCCAGTGTATCATAGTACAGTGTGATACAGAGTACAGTGCATTACAGAGTACAGTGCATTGTGGTATCCAGTGTATCAGAGTACAGTTTATTGTGGTGTACAGTGCATTGTGGTATCCAGTGCATTAGTGTACAGTGCATTGTGGTGTACAGTGCTTTGCGGTGTCCAGTGCATTACAGTGTACAGTGCATTTTAAATATTGTACTGTTTTGTTCTGTTTTTTTGCACTACAAATAAGATATGTGTGGTGTGCATAGCAATTTGTTCATATTCTTTTTCAAACTATAGTCCCCCAACAGTGTGAAGGTCTGTGAACTGGACCCCTGATGTAGACAGTTGGTCTTACTTTTTACCCATAACAACACTATAAAAAATGATGTTCAGTCTGATTTTACTGTGGTGGGTTTAGAAACTCTTTCATTTTCTTACTATAGGTCCACTATAAATTTTGTCTAGCACATGGTGCATTTTCCAGTACTTTGGCAAGTTATTTATCTTAAGTTAGCAGGTTTTGTCAAACATATCTAGACCTTTATGTTATGTTCATAAAGTATATCTGTATTGCACCGCTACAGTATTGTGTTTATAGCAGCTAGATGTGCAGCATTAGCCTGTGTTTTTCGGGGAGCAGATTATCCCTGTTGTAGTCATCTACTGTAGTTCCAGTGCAAAAAGTACAGTTTTTAGAAGTGTTGTTCGACACATTAAGTGTAGTCTTCCTTAATCTCCATCTGCAGACCTGATGGCAACGGATCAGAATTTTCATCTCCGGTTTTTCTGCTGTGGATAATAGTGGCTCAGGACTTTTTAATTCTCTGGACTTTTTCCCTGCTATATGTTTTTTTCCACCAACATCTCCGATCCTTTGAGTTCTAAGGAACATACAACAGGAGAGGGTTTTGTCTTGGTGGTGTTACCCTTTTGGCCCAGAAGAATCTGGTTTCCACTGCTTCTTCAGCTCTCTCAATATTTTCCATGCCATCCTGCCTCTGGAGAAGGTTCTCCCTCATCACATATACCTGTTGCACCCCAGTCCACACTGCTTCTTCTCCATAGCAGTTTAGAAATTACTATGAACAGGTTAATTAAGGCAGTTTACCCAAAGGTAGTTGAGACTTTTATAAACTCTAGGGAAGATTCTACAAAATTTACATAGTTTCTCATTTATGAGAATTTTTTTTCTATTTTCCACAGAGATCGAATGTGGATTATTTTTCCCTGGCTGTCAAAGATGTTCTGTATTTCCCATGGTCAGGCCTGGACAGGGCCTTAGCTCACCAAACTTTGAAGGTACAAATTTCAGCCTTGTCAGCTCTAACAGACAAAAGATGAGCAGAAGAACCTTTACTACGATAGTTAATATCGGTATTCAAAATTGTTCCAGCTAAAGTTCTGTTTGCCAGATGGGACTTACCTTTTGGTACTGCAGATCATGAAGGGTGCTCCTTTCTCTGTTTCCATCTGAAGAGTGTCGGAATTAACAATTAAAAGCACTTTACATCATGTACATATATGTTTTGTAGAATCTTACCTGGTTATCTTGAGACCACCACCAGAATATCAGCCCAAAGTTGTTTTTCTTTTCAATGGAATTAGGAGATTATGCTCCACTCATACCCTGATAAACTGGAATATCCTCATTATTCCTTATTAGCTTTACCCTCATGCAGAGTTGAAGGCTCATTTCACTAGAATTGATTCATCTTCAGGGGCTTTGTAGGTGAAATTATCTTTGCAGGAGATCTGCAGTACTGCAAATTGGCATTTACCCAGCACATCTATTAAGCAGAGGTCACAGCTTCGCCATCTCTGCCTTTTAGTAAAGCTGTTTTGTCAACTTGTTATCAAAGCACATCTAATCAAATGTTTCAGTGGCATACAAATTTAATATGTGTTCATTATCGATTCTTTTCCCATCCTTATTTCTTCTACATTGCTAGTTATCCCGAGCAGGGGTGTGGAAACTTTTGAAAAAAACGGCTTGTCCAGAGACTAAATCAGTGTCCCAATCTACTTGTTCCTCATGACAAGCGACTTTAAAAAAATATAAAAAAAGATTAAAAAAAAAATATGTTTTTTTAACCAAAACCGTATTTAAATCTGAGGTGCTTTTAGGAATGTCTGAGGGCTTTAAGAAAAAAAAAGGGGGGGGGGGGGCTTTGTGGCACCTTAAATGTTTAATATTTTTAACATTGCACTGCATGTCTTCTCCTCGACTCCCTGAATGTCTGCAACACCGCACCTGGGGACTAGCAGGGAGGAGAGAGCCCTTGCAGTGCAATGACCACCGATTTGCTGCTTGTCAGGAAAGGACAGTATTGTGCTATCCTTTTTTCCCTTTCGCTGCCAGAGCCATTTTTGCACACATTTAAAAAATAATTTTAGGCCTGAAGATTACACATAACTCCCAAACATTATATAATTTCTGAAAGCAGAGACCCTAGAGAATAAAATAATGGTAGTTTCAATTTTTATATCACACAATATTACCACAAATATCTAGGAAACGCACAATTTCAGTAAATAGTTACACTTAAGTTAAGGGCACAAAAAAGCAATAAATTATTTTGTAAAACATAAAAGATGAGGTTGAACCAAGTAAATAGATATCTAGCAGGTCAAACCTTACATTTGCATGTGCTTGTGAAATGGTGACACTCTTTAGTACCCTAGATTTTTTATAAGCGACACTTTTAAAGCCATCATTTAATAGGTTATCATTACAGAGGTGGTCTGGTGCAAGAATTACTGCTCTCATTCTGGTGCGGCGATATGTAACGTGTATCGTAATCAACGTTCTCATGCGTAAGCTCCCCTGCATGTGCTTTTACCTTTGTACATGCGTATATGTGGGGGGCCTCAAAAAAATTTTTTTGGAGGGGGTTATGTGCTTGGGTGTAACTTTAACTTTTTACAATTTTAAAACTTTTTTTTTTTCATCACATAGGGGACTGTTTGTCCCCTATGTGATGCTTTTTGGTGACAGGTTCTCTTTATTGAGACATTCAGGGTCTGGATGTCTCCCCTGTACTCCACTGGATGTAATGCATTACATTGCACTGCGTTACATTCTTTCCCAGCCTTGATGGCTGGGAAATCTGTCAATGCGGACCCAGAAGTAACATCAGTGTCACTTCCAGGTCAGGACAAGAAGGGGAGTGGACGTGTCGTACACCTGCCCCCCCCTCCCCCGGCGGCACTCGCTGCACCGGTCACAGGCCGCAGATGGGCAAGAAGTGGAGCCTGGGAAACATAGCAGGCAGGGTGGTGGAGGCTGGCACCATAGTGGGCTGTGTGGAAGCAAAAAAACAAATCTATGTGACTTTTCTATGAGCAGATACATCAAATTAAATGAAATAAAACCAAAAATTATAAAATTATAATTATTTTTATATATAATTTTTATAATTTTTATAATTTTTGGTTTTATTTCATTTAATTTGATGTATCTGCTCATAGAAAAGTCACATATATATTGTTAAGCTGGCCTTCAAGGGTGAAGGTAGATCACTTTTCTGGGATATTATAGGTTTAAGTGTTGTGATATAGAAGTAAAAAAACAAATCTGACACATTCCACACAAAAGCCCAAAAATGGACTGGACAAAATTATTGGCACCTTCTCAAAATTGTAAGAAATAATTGCATTCCAAGTTTGTGATGCTCCTGTAATTTATAATTATACTCGCCTGTATCAACTAACAGATCTTAACGTTCCTGTGTGCACTGAGCGCAACATTGTCAAGAAGTTTACAGCCCATGGCAATGTAGCTACCGTATTTTCCGGCGTATAAGACGACATTTTAACCCCTGGAAATCGTCTACAAAGTCGGGGGTCGTCTTATACGCCGGGTGCTGTGCTGAAACCTTACCGTACTTCCGGGTTGACGCTACTGCGCATGTCTTCGGCAGCAGTAGACGATCGCGGATCACCGTAGCTCGCAGAACTGCATGAGACGTCGAATGCAGCAGTGCTCGATTGAGCTTGATTGAAACTGTGATATGCAGAGAAGGGATACACAGTGATTCTGCGCATGTCACAGTTTCAGTCACGATCAATCGAGCACTGAACGGCTGCATCCGACGTCTCATGCAGTTCTGCGAGGAATGGTGATCAGTGATCGTCTACTGCTGCCCTAGACATGTGCAGAAGTGTCAGCTCGGAAGTACCGGTATGGTACTGCTGCATCCGACCTTGTCCCCTTAACTTCTATGAGATACGGTAATTAATTATTAATATTATAATGTCTGTGGCAGTTCTGTGCAATTTATGGTATCTTGGAGACAGGCAGGGCTGGGCAGGCAGGGAGAGCTGACCCACCCAATCCAAGCAGGCTTTGTATGCAGTGTGCACAGAAAATACTGGTACATTGCTTGCCGTGATTGGTTGGAAGAGGGGGGTAGTCTTATACGGCGAGTATAGCCCAAACCCTATATTTTAACAGGAAAAGTAGGGGGGTCGTCTTATACGCCCAGTCGTCTTATACGCCGGAAAATACGGTAATCTTCCTGGACATGGATGAAAGAGAAAAACGTGTTTAAAGATTGAAAGAAAGATTGTTTGAATGGTGGCTAAAGAACCTCGATCAACTTCCAGACAAATTCAAGCTGACTTTCAGACATACAGTACAACTGTGTCAGCTTGTGCTATATGTTGCCATCTGAATTAAAAGGGACACTATGGTCGGAGACCCACGAGCACCCCACTGCTGACACAGAAACATAAAAGCCACACTGGAGTTTGCCAACATTTACCTGAGGAAGCCAAAATCCTTTTGGGACAATGTGCTGGGGACAGATGAAACAAAATTACAGCTTTTTGGTATAGCCCATCATGCTACTGTTTTCAGAAAAAGATATGAGGCCTTTTTAAGAAAAGAATACAGTCCCTACTATCAAACATGGTGGAGGTTCACTGATGTTTTGGGGTCGAAGTGTTGGGGCTTTGCTGCTTCAGGCACTGCATGTCCTGCCGTGTGCATGGCATTATGAAATCTGAAGACTACTAAAGAATTCTGGGGTGCAATGTAGAGCCCAGTGTCAGAATGTCAATCCCAAAGGGCACCTATGGAGACATCTCAAAACAGCAGTTGGGAAAAGGAATCCTTCCAATTGGAGAGACCTGGAGCAGTTGGCAAAAAAAGAATTATCCAAAATTCCAGTAGAGAGGTGTAAGAAACTCATTGATGGTTACAGGAAGTGATTGATTTCAGTTATTTTTTTCTAAGGGATGTGCTACCAAAAATTAAACTGAGGGCGCCAATAATTTTGTCCAGTCCATTTTTTGGGTTTTGCATGGAATGTGCCAGATTTGGCTTTTTTGTTTCTCCTCTTTTTATACCAATACAAACAAAAGAAATAAATATGATAATGCCTAAACATTTGTACTTGCAACAATACTCTGCGCGAAGTGACGCATTATCTGACAGAAATGCAGGGGTGCCAATATTTTTGGCAATGATTGTAACAAAACTGACAGAAGCAGCATTGTGTTTCATTCCAAAACTGGATTTACTTCTGTGAATAGTTCTGTAAAACTGCAATACAATCACATAAACTGAAATTACAATATGCTTGTAAACATGTCTCTCACAAATGCTTGCAATCAACACATTTCTTAAAACCAGCAACCTACTAATCACAATGAATACATTGATATGCGATCTAGCTATATATGTGACTTTAACAAATCCAATGAAAGAACTTAGAGGCATATGTGTATCTAAGGGAGAAAGGAGGAGACCTTCACTGGGGTTCTTCTGAAAAGCTAAAAAAGGATGCAGTTGTTTATGGGAAATCTTTATTCTTTACAAACATGAGACACTTCATTTTCTTTGATAAGGGTGCAGTTGCAGTGAACACCTAATAGATGGCTCCCTAGTCAACATAATGATGATAAACAGAACAATGTGCTTTATGCATGCTTTTCAGGTGATCTAGTAATAAAGGTCTATGGTGCCAAAAGCATGTGAAAGTGCCCAAAGAAGCTCCTGTTTGGCACTTCACTCCAAAAAATGCGTCATCTCTGTAAAGAGTGTGCGAATTAGAGCTAAGAGTGCAAGGCAGTGGATGTGTGGAAACATGCAAAAGTTGCCAGAGAACTGCCATTACCTTTACACCCAGAAATGAAAACACATCATATTATTATTTTCTTATATTTATAAATAATACCAATTTTTTTTTTTTAATGTTCCAGCATTCATCAGAAATATATAAAATTTGAAAATACAGATGCTTTAAATGATAAATAGAATGAAATGAGATACAGTGAATATACTGTGTTTATGACTGTGGAAAAATTAGGTGGATGTACAAGCTTACTGATTGTCACATTTGTATTCGGTGTTTGTCCAGTGATAGCTATATTATAAAGTTGAGAATTATCTTTCTGAAAAGATCTGTTTTTCAATATTAATGTGTTCATCCAAGGCAGTGTTTCTCAACCTTTTTTCAGTCAAGGCACCCTTTAAAATTATGCACAATCTTGAGGTACCCCATTCTAAAATGTAAGAAACTAAACAAATAGTTTTACATAATGCAGCAACATCCACAAACATAGGACACCCAATGTTAGAGGGGATTTATTATTGAATAGTAAATACGCCTTTACACACTGGTACTGACTAATATTGCAGTGTTTCCCTTCTCCCTCAGCTTCTCTCCTGCACTCAGCTAATGTGACCCTAGTGCTAAAGAAGAGGGGCAGGGAAGGGGCAAACAAGGATGCTGTGTATGGGCCCGGCGTTCTTCTTATCACCCGGTTACATCATTGGTTGTTAGGTCGTCTGCAGCTAGAAGGTTGTAAGGGTAAACATTGAAATCCCATGGCTTTGTGTAACTAAAAGTCAGTCTCGATCCACCCGCTGGCTTGTATGCAATTTTTGGGCAATGTTTTTCCCAAAGCACCCCTGAAGAAACCTGAAAGCACCCAAGAATGAAAAAGTCTGGTCTAAGATCTGACATTCAGGTTTACCACTCTGTTAACATTATCTGACTGTCATACTGCTCTTAACTACAAATTGTCGAGATTTGCCAAGTATCCTACAGTAGCGTAACATTTCTCAGTGGTTTTGTTTGAATTAGAGGTTAGTGATTTTGTGATGACAGACCTGGTGGTGGCAGAGGATATGCATCTTTATAGTGTATTAATGTCTAACAATTTTGCTACCTTCAAGTTCTCACAGTTGGATAAACTTGTACCTTTTCTTCTGTCATGTTTGTTATCCTTTGAACATTGCTTATCTGATAAGCAGTTCGTTTTCTTTTCAGTTTTTCTGGATATCTTTCAATAAAACTTTTTTGAGACACTTTATCCAATCCTAAATACTATTAAAAGAAATGAGTGGTTCTAAAGTCAAAAGGCTTTTTACTTTAATGCATTGTTTGCACAGGTGTCCTCTCAACATACGGCTTGCTGATGGGGTACTCTCCACATTTCCTGGGGATTCTGATGCCTATTTGTTGTGAATTAGCAAGCATAGCCCTCACTCCTGCATCTACACTACATTTTCTGGTGTGATGTGAGACCATACAGGTACCCATCCCAAAAAGCTAATTTTATATAAACATAAGAAATATAATGGGTGGCAGGGACCTTTTAGGGTACCATATCAAGGACAACACATAAAAAATTGAACACAGCTTTACTGTTCCAAAGTTGTATCCAAGAGTAGGTTTGCACAAGCCAGACTTTATTTCAACTCTGTGTGGTGCACACAGAATCTGGTGCAGCTCTGCATAGTAAGCAGTCAGCTTCTAACCTCAACTTGTTCAATTAACCTTTGATAACCTAGAAGCTGATTGGTTACTATACACAGCTGCACCAGATTCTTTGTGCACCAGTTTTAGTAAATATCCCCCATAATGTTCTATATCCCTATAGAGCACATAAAGCAGCAAGTTAGTCTCAAAACATTACAGATAAAGTGCCAATAATAATTATGAAAACTAGATCATGCCTCGTGGTCCATTGAGACTGCCTGTGTGTGAAACCACTTATTGTTTGCTGAGTCACTACCTCTGCTGGTAGTCAATTCCAAGCAGGATAATACAAAGGATATACAAACGAATAGCCTGCAATCATATTTTCAAAACATACACTACATACATATTCAACCCTTTGTGAGCTGAGTCGAAGGGAAGGAAAGCCAGCACACAACCAGATATTCCAGAGGTACTGAAATGCTTTACGAGGATTTACAAGGGAGTCATCCAGCGGCATGACCGACTGCCACCAACCACACAGCACTGTCTCTGTTCCCCTTTTCTTTAATAATCCAAGATTGCTACCTTTTTGCCACCTCTGTCTCTTCGGCTTTCGATCTTCAACCAGTTCCCCCTCTACACCTCCCAGTAGAACATGGAGGTCCTGCTCTTAAACCCCATGGACATAGTCCTCTAATCCTTGTGTTCTCTCTCTCTTTCACTATCTCCAGAGCTTGATCATCTCACAAGCTGCTTCTTCTGCCTTTCCTCCTGTCAACCTTTCTCTACCTTCTCTGCCTTGGAAAAAATAAAGAAATATAAATGACACTGTTAGACATATGGTTTATTAAAAATTGTTCCAAATTTTGAATTTCTATTTCCATTTGTAGCAGTGTAGCATTTTAGTTGGTATACAACTGATGTATGTTCTAGTGTTATTTTAAAATTTCAGGTTCTGCAGTTCATTTCTGAAAGGTTTATTCTGAAAGTCAGCAGAAAATTGCAACATGCCCTGGACTTCAGCTGATAACACTGTTGTCTTTTTCTAATGAGCAGACTTTTTTTCTTTGCTATTTTTATATTCACATGGTGCTTGGTGTTAAAGGGTTCATGTTATCCATAACAACACTAAGCTCACTGAGACTAGAAAAGGAATACCCTGCATCATAGGAATTGCTAATGAACTATTACAGTATGTTAAATCGGAGATGTTCAATATTTCAGATCTTAGATGTTTCATATTTCCTTTAGCCAGTACACTTATAGTGTCAGATATTACCTTTTTTTTTTTAAATTGACTCTACATGTGGAATTTCAATTTCTGATTAAAATGAATTGTCTGCAGGAAAAGAATTCCCTGTGTTATCTGGTATCCTAGCAATCATCCAAAGCTGGACAGGCTCCAGAAAAGTCATTATTCTTTAAATATCATTGTCCTTACTAAGTTAGTTTTTTTTTCCCTGGAGGTCTTTGGGTCCATGTTTATGGTGGCATCCTAAAAAGTGACTCTTGGATCTCGTAACAAGTCACCTATTTTACTTTGCTTACTTCTGTATTGATCACAGAATGGTGTTATATAAAAGCTGTGTGTGCAAATTAAAGCTAGTTTACAATAATGAAGTTTTCATGCATATTCTGATGTAGGTCATTTACTTTTACCATTAATTTGTTTTCATGTCAATGGCTTGGTGCACTTTTGATCTCTGTTTTTCAACTTTCTATTTAACAGCCAGCATTGGTAATGAATTGTATTTGAAACATATTAAAAGTAAGTAAGTTAAAGTGATTTTAAGGGCATTTTTTTAATAACAACCATGTCATACTTACCTGTTCTGTGCAATGGTTTTGCACAGAGCATCCCCGATCCTCCTCTTCTCAGGTCCTCTGCCAACGCTCCTGGCCCCTCCCTCCTGTGCCCAGCGTAAGCAGCTTGCTATGGGGACACCCAAGCAGGTTCCTCCTGAGCTGCTGCTCTGCATGTGTCCATTCACACAAAGAGCGTGACTTGGTCCCGCCCCCACTCTCTCCTCATTGGCTTACTGTCTGTGATTGACAGTAGTGGGAGGCAACAACTCAAAGCCAAAGAGCAGGGAGAGTCCTGGGAGACTCACTGCTCTCGTGCACATTGCTGGATCCAGAGGCGGCTCAGGTAAGTATTAGGGGGGGCTGGGGGGAGGTGCACAAAGAAGGTTTTTTACCTTCATGTATAGAATGAGCCTTTACAACCACTTTAATATGGCTTAGGTGAGGGTATGTTTTACCTGTGATATAAGAAGGTATAGTCTTATTCTGAGTCAGCATATCCTTACAAATTCTGCAGAAGATGCTCCAGTCCTATTCAACTGTCTAACAACAAGGGCACAGACAAGGAACAACATACATCTTCTGCCAAAGATGGCATAAGTTCTTCATTGGATCCCACATCATACACACCTCTTCAACCTTTTGAAGAGTGAGGGCCACTTAAGTAATCTGATAACTGGTTGCGAGCCACAATGAAATTAAAGGGTTCAGAATTTTTAATTTTGTATAGCACAATGAACATTTTCCCCCTGCAGCCACTGAATGGCAGCGGAAGGGAGAGGAAAGTCCGGCTTTCAGTGGTTGCAAGTGGATTATAGAGAGTATTAGTTTCTGTATATGCTGCCCTCATCCAACCCTCCTGTCTAAGTGTAAAACAGAATGTGGCAAGGAGGCCACACAGGCCCTTTAGAGCATGGGGCAGAATCGTCATTGCAACCCTTGGCACTATACCAGTGGCTGTGGAGATGTGGTAAAAACACATCTCAACTATATGGGGTTTTATTGCCCCCCCCCAACACCGCAGATGTAAATGAGTCCTTACTGTCCTGAGCCCCCTATAAGGCTGCTTTCACACTGATACGTTGCGGTTTACCCGCCCTGCTGGTGCAGTGCAGTGCAACTGCAGCTTTCCTGCAGGTTAGCTGTGCTTTGCCATAGACTTCTATTATATGTTGCAGGTGTGGTGCACTTTTTAAAGGTGTACCATACCTCCTGCATTCAAGAGCTTTGGTGCGCTTTCAGAAAACCTCCAGGATATAATAGAAGTCTATGGCTCAGTGCAGCTAATCATCAAGAAAGTCACAAATGCACTGCTCAAACTTGCTGTCCATGATGAAAAAGCAGACATGGTAATGCACATTTGTCAGAATAGCACCAGTTACACAGCTCCCAATGTACACAGTACACGGGACGATGGCTTTTGGCACACTGACTTATGAAGGTCGGAGCTCCCTATAACTGTGAGTTCAGCCTTGTGCTGCCATCGTGTGTGTGTGTGTATGTATGTATGTATATGTATATATATATATATATATATATATATGTATATATATATATGTGTGTGTGTGTGTGTGTGTGTGTGTGTGTGTGTGTATATATATATATATATATATATATATATGTGTGTGTGTATATGTATATGTATATATATATATATATATATATATATATATATATATATATATATATATATATATATACACACACTATATTGTCAAACGTTTTGGGACACCCCTCCAAATCACAAATCATTTGATTCAGGTGTTCCAATCACCTCCATGGCCACAGGTGTATACAATCAAGCACCTAGGCATGCAGACTGCTTCTACAAACATTTATGAAAAAATGAGTCGCTCTCAGGAGCTCAGTAAATTCAAGTGTGGTACCATGATAGGTTCCCACCTGTGCAATAATTCCATCCATGAAACTTCCTTGCTACTAAATATTCCACAGTCAACTGTTAGTGGTATTGTAACAAAGTGGAAGCAACTGGGAACAACAACAATTCATCCACGAAGTGGTAGGCCAAGTAAAATGACAGAGTGAAGTCAACACATGCTGAAATGCACAGTGCGCTGAAGTCGCCAACTGTCTGCAGAGTCAATAGCTAAAGACCTCCAAACTTTGTGTGGCCTTCAGATTGGCACAACAACAGTGCATAGAGAGCTTCGTGGAATGGGTTTCCATGGCCGAGCAGCTGCATCCAAGCCTTAAATCACCAAATGCAGTGCAAATTGTTGGATGCAGTAGTGTAAAGCACGCTGCCACTGGATTCTAGAGCAGAGAAGACGTGTTCTCTGGAGTGACGAATCAAACTTATCTGGCAATCCGATGGACCTGTCTGGGTTTGGTGGTTGCCAGGAGAACGGTACTTGCCTGACTGCATTGTGCCAAGTGTAAAGTTTGGTGGAGCGAGGATTATGGAGTGGGGTTGTGTTTCAGGGATTAGGCTTGGCCTCTTAGTTCCATTGAAGAAAACTCTTAAGGCATCAGCATACCAAGACATTTTGGACAATTTCATGCTCCCAGCTTTGTGGGAACAGTTTAGGGATGGCCCCTTCCTGTTCCAACATGACTGTGCACCAGTGCACAATGCAAGGTCCATAAAGACATGGTTGAGCAAGTTTGGGGTTTAGGAACTTGACTGGCCTGTCCTGACCTCAACCCAGTAGAACACCTTTGGGATGAGACTGGAATGCCATTAAAGTTCATGTGCATGTAAAGGCAGGTATCCTAATACTTTTGGCAATATAATGTATATTCTCACACCCTTGTTGCCCATTGGTACACTTCTTCCTTGTTGTTACAGTTGTTTTAGATATACTGTTTCTATTCTCTTTCTCACTCTCCTATGCTTAAGTCGTTTTTGCAGAGCCTGCTAATGCTGTGGCTATTAAAGCTATGTAGTCTTTCAATCCTCTTTTTAAAATATGCAAGATTAAAACTGATTTTGCATTTCTCAGATGTAATAAACTTTTATTCAGTTTGAGAAGAACTAGAACATATTGGACAGTAGAGGTTCTCTATTCCTTGATCAGCTTATAGCAACTCTGTCACATAATCAAATTGTTTTAATCTAGCACTTTCCTGTAAAGTTAATGACTAAATACTTTTTTTCTCCTGCTGCCCATGCTGCTGCATGGTCTTGAGAAACAGTCCCCGATGTCTGCAGGGAAGCCAGCATTTTCGGGAGTATCGATACTGTGGTCCCCACTCACTGGTTCCTCCTGCTGGTCTCGGTTTCATTACTGAAACTGTAGTCAATGGGGGGAGCCAATGGAAGCTGTGGAGTACCCAGAGGACTTTGAGGCACCATTTCTAGTGATCACAGGTAGCATTCAGTGTTCCAGATGAGATAAGTTTTTAAATATGATGTGTGTTTTGTGAGTCAGCAGTGATCCTTTACATACTCATGCCAAATACAATTCATTAAAAAAAATCTATTTATCCTTCTTCCCCACCATCAACACTTATCATGGATACAAAATGTAAAAGTGTGTACAATTTTATCAACAATCAAGTCCACTGATGTGTCTTTTTAACAACAAAGCATTCAAATTTTCTTACCCTTGTGACAGTGTTTTTCCTTTACAACCAATGTGAAACAATCACACTCACTAGAACTGTGGGACCTCTGCAGTTAATAAAAGGACAGTGTCAGAGCTTGGGTCCAAACCTTGGACCTCTGCTGTGTCTGGTGATGTTTCTTCTTGCTGAGCCACCTGGAATGCTGGACAGCTCACTGGACAATTACTTGAATGATCCTGCCATGACTTTATTAGTTACGAACCTTGAACCCTTTGCTCCTCCCATGAACTTCCTGATTTAAGTCATGTCTCTGCACTTCCTATTTGCCAGATTATTGTGCTCTTTTCAGCCAGTGTCTTGCTCTTGTCTTCCCTGCTGCCGTCCATATTTTGCTACCACTCATTATCAACCCTTGGCTTATTTCTCTACCATGCTTCTGCCTGATCCCAACCTGCAACTACTTGTTAGTGACCTTTTGGCTTGTTTTATGACTACACTTCTGTTTGATCCCGACCTGTTTAATTTTCTTCTGGCCTCCGGTTTTCTCACCTTCTGGTGGGGTGATCCTGAGGCGATCCTGAGGGCCGTGACCTGGTGCTAACATGCAGCAAAATCCATCTACACTATCAGGAGCTCTGGTGAACACCGGTTAGTATTTAGACTCTGCACCTCAGGTGAGCCTGTGCCTAGGGTGACCTGCCTATGTACCTGTCTTGCTGGTTTCTGTGTGAGCTTTTCACTGCTATTGCAACTGGTCTTTGAGCCTGTCCCCTGATCATAACAGACAGTCCTATTTTAGGGACTATTTCTAGATATATCTCTAGAGAATAGAGAGGCTGCATACCTGCTGTAACATGTCTGTCACATTAGGGCATTCAGTTGTGTCCATACAGCCACTGCATCCCCATTCAGTGACATAAGCTGCTTTCCTGCAGCTCCAGCCACATTAACCAATGGCTCATTTGTGCTGTACAGGCCACAGCACTCATGGGATTGAACCCATATATTTATTACTTTGTTATTCTAAGTAAATGTAAAAAAAACTCTGGTACAGATTGTATACATTTGTGAAATGAATAATTGTGTTTTGCATACAGATGGTATAAATAGATCACAGTAGCACTCGTAGAGGGAGGGTCAGCAATTCCAGCCAGGCAGAGTTCTGTTGCACTAAACAAGGCCTATTTGCTTAAGAGCCAGTTCACACCAGCATGTAGTGCAGGGAAAGCGTTTTCAATGCTTGCTTCCCACACTGAGTTCAAAACACACGATCTGTGCCAATACATTGTTAACAGCACCCTAAACGCAGATTACAAATGCATATAAATGTATAAAAACAGATGAAAGGAGGCCGAACACATTAACACTGCTGCCAAAGCATTTAGGCCTTTTTTACGTATATTACTGATGAAAGCAAAAAATAATGTGATAACAAATATTAAAACTGGGTATGACACTGATGTGAGGGAGACTTGGATGTAGAAAAACTTTTTACTTTATTGCTTATTAAATAAATGACACAGACAAAAACGTGGGGAATTATATTGGTCCTAGTAATGAAGTTCAGAGGTAGCGGAGGAACTGCTCCACCTCGACACGAAAGGTAGCAAGATGGAAGCTGGCAACTACAGGCTAGTGAGTTTAACATCATTGTAGCTAAATTAATGAAATCACTTCTTAAAAAAAGATCATTAATCAATTAAAAATGCACAATATGCTGGACCCAAAGCAGCATGCCGTATACTGTAGATAGATCATTTCAAACTAATCTGATGGAATTTTCTGATTATATCACAAATGTTTTGGATCAGTGTGGTTCTGTAGACTATCTTGATTTCAGAAAAGCATTTGATGAAGTTCCACATAATGTTCTCATTAAAAAAAAAAATGTACAAGCTAGGACTTACTGTAACCCTTGGACAGTTCAGTGGATAAGAGATAAATATCAGTGTGGTTGTAAATGGGATTCATTTGAAACAGAGACCAGTCACTAGCAGTGTACCACAAGGCCCCGTACTAGGGCATGTTCTTTTTAATATTTTAAGTGATCTAACTAGAGGTTTGGTGGCAAGGTGTGTCTTTTTGCTGATGAAACAGATGTGCAATGAGGTTGATATTCTTGGAGGTGACTGTAACATGGAACATGATTTGGCATTGCTGGAGGATTGTTAAAAGCGAAACTGCACTTCAATGTTTCTAAATGTAAAATAATGCACCTTGGGAACATAATCCCTTAATAGAATATAATAGTGGGGGCACAGTGTTGGACACAACTACAGAGGAAAAAGATTTTAGAGTACTTATGCAGTGGAAAAAATAAATAGAATTCTATAACTAGACAGATAATCAGCAGAAGGAAGGTGGTCCTATTTCCCCTACAAAGATCTTTAATACTCTCCTATATAGAGCTTTATACTGTATCCAGTTCTGGAAACCTCACTTACAAAAAAAATTGATAGGTTAGAAAAACCAGTTGAAATGCATGTAATATCTCCTAGATTGTAAGCTTGAAAGAGCAGGGCCCTCGATCCCCTCATGTTTTGCATTGTATTGGTATTGTTCTGTCACATGTTCTGTCCCCCTTTGTAATGTACAGCGCTGAGCAAACTATTGGCGCTTTATAAATACTGTATAATAATAATAATAATGACCTCTGTGTCTTGTAGGAGGCATTGAAGAAACAAATAATGACTCCAAGGATCTACAATTTTCCTATTACATTAAAATGTCATTCCTTTTCTTTATGCTGTGCCTCTTTTGCAGCACACACCAATGCAGCACAGTGCTGGAAATTGACCTAATTTTTAACAAGGCAAAGTGCCTTTGTCTGTTAATGCCTAGTGCAGCCCAATGCACTTGGTGTGAATAGACTCTTTTGTTGATTTGCATAGATACAACTGTACACAATTTGTATGTCACAGTGGAAGATTTTTGCTATCAACACCCCCAGCTTTCTTTCATTTGTGGTAAAAGCTTGCATTTCTGTATTTATTCCCAGTAGTTCAATAGCATGGACTACTGTATTACACAGAACTTTCCAGAATACACAATCATTCATATCAGTCCCTGATACCAAAAGAAGTTCACATACCCATCATACTAATGCACACCATAGAACCAATTTTAGCCAAAAACTGAACCTTTAAAATTGAAACTCCAGATACATTGAAAAAAATGAAATTAAGATTTTAAATAGAATTAAATAAAAGGTCTGCTAAAAATCATGAAATCAGTTTTTACTTAGCCCCTCTGAGTGACACTAAAGGTTCCGTTTTTTTTTTTTTTTTTTTTAATATCAAATGTGTCACCTTCTCTGTGCAATGGTTTTGTGCAGAGGAGGTCTGATCCTCGTCTTCTCAGGTGCTCCGCTGGTGCTTCTGGCACCTCAACCCCTGCTGAGGGCCCCCATAGGAAGCTACTTGCTCTGGGGGCACTTGTGCATGTTCGCTCCCGAGTCGCCTCTGTGCATCCATGACACACAGAGTGTGGTTCGGCCCTGACCCCCCCCCCTTCTCACTGGCTATGATTGACAGCAGAAGGAGCCAATGGCTCCCACAACTGTGTCTCAGCCAATGAGGAGGGAGAGACCTGGGAGAGTCACTGCTCTCATTCACATTGCTGGATCGAGATCGGGTTCAAGTAAGCATGAGTGGGGAGCTGCACACTGAATAGAATGCATGTAGGTAAAAAACCTTCAGCCTTTCGAACCACTTTAATCATGCTTGATATCAGCCTTTTGTAATCTCCTGGACAGCCTCATTTAGCACTCTGAGCCAGCTGGGGCTCTATTGTTAATAATGAACCTACTTGGCCATTGGGGAAAGAACTTGGCAATTGGCAAATGTGCTGCTGCAATAACTGATGCTTATTTACTCATGTACTAAGCATTTGTTGCAAAACACAGTGAAAGTTTGTTTTTGAAAACAAGCGTAATGGTGCGTGTACAAGATTGAATAAATGATTGATTATTTTGATTTATCTCTCCCGATAGGAATATTCGATCTATAGTCGACAACTCAGACGATCAATATGCCATACATGGAAAAGTGAACTTCAGTTGATGGTTATCAATTATATCTTTGTTTCCACCTTGTAAACCCATATTCTAATCGATTGAAATGCAGTTGAATGGTTAGCCAGAGCATCTAAGTGCTGCTGATCAATGTAAAACAATCAGTACTTTTCTTCCCTGGGTGATCTCAGTTTAATCAAATCTGTTCTAAAACAAGTCTAAGTTGATAGAAAGGGAAGGTATGTTTATAGTACATCAATCTGATAATAAACTTTAAGTGTGTATGGTCACCATAGGGATTAAGAATATTTATGTATTTATAAAGCCAAACTGCATAATGTATAGGATGACTGTTTCAGTGATTTTATTATTTTGTTTTGTTTTAGCCATCACATTACTTGCAGGAACTAAAACATGCCAACCTGGGAGAGGGTGCAGAAATGGAAGTGATTACCTTCACAAAGGATACAGTCTTATCTGATGTCCATGTACACACCCAACAAAAGAGGCATCTCATGGTCAGACTGAACAGAGTAGGGCAGCCAGGTAAATTCCTATAATGAAATAAATCCATTGTTCTTTTTTAATTTTATTTGTTTCAACACGAGTCTAGTATTATTTCCTTTACACCTGCCTCTTCGACCCCTTTCACACCTGCTTTCAAAAATGTATGTTTTGTTAATATTTTTTTTAACCCGTCACTAGCTGAAGATCTGCTCCAAGCATCCAATGTTCAATAAAAATAATACTCCTGTTTTGTGTGTGCCCCAGCGAGGGAGATTTATCCTATCTATCTGTTTTGGCAGCCATTGTAACTGACCCCTGTCACTCCCTCTGCTGGAGGTCCGCTCCAAGCATCCATTTATCCAGATGTCCATGATGCAGGTGTCCCCACTGAATGGTTTACCCTCACTTCCTGTTCTGCTATCAAGTTTAAAATTTTGAATTTCCCATCACTTTTTGTTTCGGTGACAATGGCTACCAAAATAGATAGATTTATTGTCTCTATCTTGCTGGGGCACAGACAAAACTGGAGTGTTTATTATTATTAAACATTGGAAGCTTGGAGCAGACCTCCAGCAGAGGTAGTGAGTCACTGTAGATTACACAGCCCTGAGTCACTGTAGATTACACAGCCCAATAGTGCTTTGCTGTTTAGACCTGTTCTTAGGGTTATTTGGGGCGCTGATTCAGAAAATTGCATTAGCTAGACTGCATCAGCTCTAGTTTCTTAGATATGGTCGAATATGGATGAATATATAATTTATAGTCATTTTCGAAAAGATCTTGCTGATCAACTTGTCCTTATGTTACTTAGTTTGTCTTTTGTGTTACAAGATAGCAGATATAGTGAGTATGTTTTACATACTTTTAACTGTAATTTTACATTAGAAACATTGGTTTCTAAAGTGTAAGTTATTAACTGTATTAGGCTCCATGCACACTGGGCGTTTTAATAATGCTGGTAACATTAGCTGTGTAAAGTTTTTCAGCGTTTTTTTTAGCGTTTTTGTATTAGCATTTTGTGATGTTTTTTCGCATTTGCATCGTTTTTTTAATTTTTTTTTACCAGAAAAAAAATTTTTGGTGAAAAAATGTCCAAAAACGCTGGTTTGGCGCAATTTACCACATTTTACCATGTTTTGCCATGCTTTTCAGCATTAGAGCATTTTTACAGCTAAAAAACTCCTCTAGAAACCAATAGTTCTGGGTTTTTTTCCAGCCAAAAAATGCCCCTGCCAAAAAATGTTGATTACATTTTATGTGTGCATGAACACATAGGATAAAATGCAGGGGAGTTTACTGGCTGTAGAAAAAAAACATCAAAAGCCAAAAACAGCAGCTGTTAAAATGTCCAGTGTGCATGAGAACTTATAGTTATGATCATAACGGGGATTTGTGTATATTGCCATTCATATCATTAAAGGATAAGTTCACCTTTTGTAACATGTTACATGTTACACCCATATTCAGGGTATAACATGTTACTGTAGAACCAGACCTCACACCCCTGATCCCCTGTTGTGACAGCGGGGGATCTTCTCCCCCCGCTAGCTGTCACAATTTTAGAATAATTTGGCCGTGCAGGGTTTCGCCCATGTCATTCATCCACAGGGTCCTGTGAATGGGAAGCTACAACTCCTGATAGTCTTTGCAGCTGTCAGCCTGTAGTTCTCAATGAACTACCATGGTGCATTCCTGACTACTTTTTATATGTTTCTTTAATGCTGCAAGGAGATTAACCACTTACCAACCACGCTATAGTTGAATGACGGCTACAGCGCAGTTGTCCAGTTCTGGGAGGGTGTCATATGACGTCCTCCCAGAACGTGCCCTCCCACGCACCCCCAACGATCTCCATGATCGCTGTGTCCTACGGACACAGCTGATCACGTGATGTGAGTAGAAGGCCAATCACAACCGCCTTTTATCACATGATCAGCTGTGTCCACTGACACAACAGATCTCCGGTAAATGCAGTTGCCGGTTATTGGCTGCACTTTCTTCAGGCTGTCACAGCATGAGGAAAGTACTGCCGATAACTGGCAATTGTCAGAGGACAGATTGGCACCAATCATCAGGGCCTTGATGATCAGTGCCCATCAGTGCCCCCTATCAGTGCCGCCAGTCAGTGCCACCCATCATTGTTGCATATCAGTGCCAGCTCATCAGTGCTGCCTATTTGTGCCACCTCATCAACGCACATCAGTGAAGGAGATAAATTATGTGTTTGCCGTTTGCAAAATTTTATTATAGAAACAAAGAAAAACTTTTTTGTTTATAGCGCAAAAAATAAAACACCCAGCAGCGAGTAAATACCACCAAAAAAAAACCTCTATTTGTGTGAAAAAATAGTAAAAATTTCATATGGGTACAATGTTGCATGACCGTGCAATTGTCATTCAAAGTGCGACAGCGCTGAAAGCTGAAAATTGGCCTGGGCACAAAGGGGGAATAAGTGCCCTGTATGCAAGTGGTTAAATAAAACACTAAATTAAAATATCCAGATTTTTGACAGGCGAGTGAAGAGTGGTATATGGCATTTATGCTGTGTCTCAAAAAACTAGAGCTAATAGGAAAACGTTTTTGGAATCAGCAGGACCAATATACCTAGGAACAGGTCTAACATTCAACACCAAAATGTGTGTTGGCCTGTGTTATTTGAATTAAACATGCTATGGACAAACAGGTCTGTCCTTGAAATGACTGGCATATTACAATGTCCCAGCAGTATGCTTAAATTCAAGTCAAAATGTATGTTTTAAAGCAGAAATGAGTACTGAGCTTCTTCTCACAAATCAGAGAAGATCATACCTTTTGTATTTGCTGCAATCATTTTGTAGACTAATCCTGTCTGTTATTTGTATTGCTATAATTTATTTATTACTCTGCTGGAAAATCACAGTGGTTTGGAGTGTGATAGACAGGTCTCAATTTTGCTAATAAGAGTGGAACTATAAATATTCATTAAAATAATATTGAAGACTCAAGCCAATATCTCTGCCTAATATAAATATGTACATTTGTTTAAACCACCCCAGCACATGAAACAGCATATGCACACCAGAAGATAATGTCCCGTTTGTTATATGAATAGCTTTGTTTCCTTTATTGATGGTTTGCTTCCAGAAAATACCCAGAGGCATGATTTGAAAGGATTAAGAATGTGTAGTTCTGTACTCTTTTTGAATGAGGAGGACTCCTGAGGTTAACCCCGCTTGCGGTTTAGTTATTTAGCTGTGCAGAACTTTACTCAGAATTAACAGTGAGGATATGAATCCTCTGTGGTCCATGTAATGTTCTGACTCAGTGGAGAGGCAAGCAACAACTCACATTTGCTTTTGATGAAGGGGCTCATAGGCATTTTTAGCTGGAGTTTCTCTTTAAAGTGGAATTCTAGGTAAACTGCTGAATTATGCATAGTTCCCAGATTTCCCTCATTTTATGGACATAATGGCATGTCATTCCTAGAAATATTTATAGCAAAAAGGTGTCTCTCTGCTGTCCATCAAAGCTTGGAGACATTTAACTTTCTATAGAATTTGTATTCTGCTAGTCAGTCTTGTAATTGGCACACATCTACAGGAATGTGACATCTCTGTCATATGCTTGGCCTTTAGAACAATACACTAACAGTGTAATGATGCCTGAAATCTACATTTTGGTCAGGCTGTGCTGATTTTTTTTGTGTCTTCTGAAGTTTTCCAGACACATTTTAAGATCCTTTGGCAAAACAGTCATTTGGAAGCTGCAAGTGAAGATTGTGTAATTATTACGAACAATGAAGACACAGAAAAACAATGTAAAGAAGAATTGCTGGTTCTTAAAGCTCCAAAATTATGTGATATACATGCAATAGAAAAACTTCTTGATGAAGATGGAGACCTTGAAGTCCAGAGAAGACTGCAGTCTCCTTTAGACCAGGATGACACCAAGGATTATGCTCGAGATGTGGTGTGCCCAACTATTCTAACAATCGGTAGTGAAGGTCAAATTGAGGAGGAAGAATGTGTAAATAATAAAGATGTAATTAAAATAGGTAAGTAACACATTTTAAACTGTGGCTTTTACTAGTTTTGACTAATTGTGTTGTTTATTCATAACATCTTTCATTTCTGCTTTTTGGTTCTGAAGTATAAATGGGATTAAACAATATATTTTTTATTAACTGTAAAAAGTGTGTACTTGGATTTTAAAGTTAACCTATGGTTTACTAATGCAAGTAATAGCATTAACCTCCGCAGCAACCCATAGTTACCTTCCTTCTCCCCCTCCCCTCGCTGCTCCACTTGTCTCCAGGGAAGAGGAAAAGAAGGTATAGTCATGGCCAAAAATATTGGCACCCTTGCATTTCTGTTAGATAATGCACCACTTCCCAGAAAATTGTTGTAATTAAAAATGCTTGGGCATTCTCATGTTTATTACTTTTGTTTGTAAACAAAAAGCCAAAACTCCTGATGGCGTTTACCAGTAATTTTTAGGGGGGGGGGGGGGGTTCCATTTTCAACTCGGTGATTCTGTTTATGATTTTTTTTTTCTCCTGACATATTGGTGTTATATCTTTCACTTGGATGTTTTAAGATACGCTGAGTAAATACAGCTGGATAAAACAAAAACGGTGTCTGTCTTCATTTCAGGTTGCAAAACAACAAAAAGTGATTATTGGGGGGGGTGATTTTTTTTCTATGCACACTGTATGTATGTGTGTGACGGTGGGTAGGCAGGACAGAACACACAGAGTAGATGGCAAACGCACAAAGCTTTATTGAAACAAAAGAAGACAGTCACTCAATAGGGGAGTTCGCCGGGAGGGTGACCTCTGCAGCAAGAGAACAGCAAGGAGGCGCTGAAACACTTATAGTCCAGTACAGGGGCAAGGAAGAGACTCTGTGGCAGATTGTAATCCAACAGGGGGAGTAAGGGGGCCAACACGGGAGCAGTTCAAGTAAAACAGGGAAAGGCATATGTCCACTGGTCTGACAGGGTGCCTGGTCTCCCAGGGAGAGAAAGTAAGACACAGGTACCTGTTGAGGTCTGAAGTGGGCGTCTGGTCTCTCCTGTTGGACCAGGGTCTTGGGCAGCTGACAGGCAATTCCCCCTGGACTGGGGTCTCAGGCAACTGGTAGGCAATCCCCCTGGACTGGGGGTCTTAGGCACTGGCAGGCAATCCCCTCGGACTGGTGGTCTCAGGCACTGGTAGGCAATCCCCCTGGACTGGGGGTCTCAGGCACTGGCAGGCAATCCCCTCGGACTGGGGGTCTCAGGCACTGGTAGGCAATCCCCCTGGACTGGGGGTCTCAGGCACTGGTAGGCAATTCCCTGGATTGGGGTCTCAGGCAGGCTTGGGTGTGGTTCCCCCCCTTGGCTGGGGGTCTTGGCAGAGTCTAGCCACGAAGGTCCCGCCGCAGCTGGGCACCCTCCTTTGGCTGCGCAGCGGTGAAGCTGATGCAGGACGCTCCCTGGTCATCCTGGTAACCAGGGCGGGCCGGAGCTGGCGGGCCTCATTGCCCGGCAACGAGGCATGCCCCTGGACACGGGCCACGCTTCTTGTGAGCGCAACCTTTGTCCAGGGACACATGCAAGCACGGGAGCTTCCCGTCCCCACGCTGCGGCTGACAGGGCTGGGGTGGCGTCAGTGAGACGCCGAAGCCTGGAACATCCCTGCAGGAGGTTTGCACTTCTCCATGGAGAGGTGTGAACCTTGCCACCTTCTCCTCTCCGGCCTCACCGGAGTGGGAGGAGGTAGTGGCAGGGGTGGTGAAAGCCGCACCTCTCGTCCATCTGCAGCAGGATGAGTGGTGGAGGGGGCTCAATGGACAGCAGGGAGAAATCATACTTGGAGACAGGGAACACAGTGAGGGGGACGAGGATGACACTGGGCCCCCTGGGGACATCAGAAGGACCTGGTGCAGGAAACTATTTAATGCAATTTGGGGACATGTAGCAAGCTGGCAGGGAGGGGGGAAAATACAGTAATCAAATTTGGCCATTTGGCAGGGTGACACAGAGGACATAAAGTGATTGATTCTGTGGGACGTTTGGTACAGGGAATTAATAAGGGGATTAAGCAAAATCAATATTTAGCAGGGGCCTCTATACCGTGACACTGTGTATATGACAAATATAAGTTTTGGGAAGTGGATGATGAAATCTGATACCACTCTTCATGCAAAAATCGTTCCAGCTCCCGCAGAGATGCCGGAGGTGGAAAACGAGCCTGAACCTTGTTTTCTAAAATTGACCACAGTAGCTCTCTGACACTGAGGTCCAGCGACTGCGGTGCCAAGGAAATGTGCGAGCCTTCGCTTGCATGCTCGTCAAATCATGACCAGGTGTGTCAATTAGAGCATTATCATCTTGGCAAATGGCGCTGTCGTCTGCTCCATGATGTGCACATGGTCAGCCAAAATTTGTACATAGTTTCTGGCAGTGACTCTACCTTTCAAGATGATGATGGGGCCTGCAGAATACCAGGATATGGCTGCCCCAACTATGATTGCACCGCCACCATGTTTAACAATGGCACAGTCCTCGTCGTAAGCTTGGGATGGTGTTTGCCACACGTAAACCCGTCCGGTGGTTGGGAAAAGTGTGAAGCTCGATTCAATGGACCATATTACAGTCTTCCATTTGTCAATACTCCTCAATTTATGGGTGTTGTACCACTTTTACTTCTGAGCATTAATATTGGTCACTAGTGATTTGGTAATTGCCTCCCTCCGCCCAGTTTTTGTGGACACAGGCTTTGGAAGACTGAGACTGATCTCTGCAATCACTTTTGCAGCAGTTTTCTTATTCCCGATCACAATCCTGTCCTTTCTTTGCAAATTCTTTATTTATCCAAGGAAGGTACAGGGCCGTCTTTAACGCAGGGCAAACGGGGCAGCTGCGGATATACTACAGAAGATGACCAGAGAGCAGATGTGCTACAAGAGATAACCAAAGACTGTGGATATACTACAGGACATGACCAAAGACTGCGTATGTACTGCCGGAGATGACCAGAGACTGCAGATATACTACAGGAGATGACCAGAGACAGTGGATGTACTAGAAGAGATGACCAGGGATTGCAGGTGTACTACAATAAATGACCAGAGACTGAAAAAGTACTACAGGAGATGATCAGAGACTGTGGATGTGCTACAATGGATGATCATAGACTGTGGATGTACTGCAGGAGATGACCAGAGACTGCAGACATACTATAGAAGATGACCATAGATTGCAGAGGTACTACAGGAGATGATTATAGACTGCAGACATAGTACAGGAGATGGTCAGATACTGCAGACTTGGTACAGGAGATGGTCAGAGGCCTTTCAGCAATGCACAGATATACAGTTTGTGAAAAAACAGCTCAGGGTTTGGTATAACAGTCCACTGGCAGTTTATAGGGGGGAAGAACATACCTGGCCAGCTAGGCTCAGCATCCTCTGAGGTCCGGGGGCGGTGCTCCCACTCACTACACAGCTTCTACTACAGCAGCTCACTCCCAAGCATACAGGCTGCATGGGGTGGGGTCAGTGGGGCTCCTGGCCCTGGTCCCGCCCCCCTCCCTGCTGGCTAGGGAATACAGCGATGTCTCCAGTGTACTCTGTGCAGTCTGCAGTAAAATCATCGGGGCCCCAATTTGGGGGTAGTGCGGGCTTAAGCGGCAGCTGCTTTGGGCCCCACAACAAAGACTGGGCATTAATCTGTATAAGGCTATGTCAATTTGTTGTATGTGCCAGTAGGCCATTTTTTGTAGCATTGTCAGTTAATTATGTCTCAAGCATTGTATGCTTTTTAAAGGAATATGTCTATATGTTATGTTCCACCATTTTTTCATTGTATGGTATGGTACCTTTAAAACCCCATTAGCTTTTTTAAGTTAGGGTTTCCATTTGCAGCATCTCCTGTAGTGGTGCACCGAAATGAAAATTCTAGTGCCGAAAACGAAAATTCAAAATGCACTTGGCTGAAACCTAAAACCGAAATGCGCAGTTTTTAAAAAATTAATATATATTTTTTTGAAAAAAATACACTTTGATTAAAAAAATCAAAATAAACCAATATATACCCCAATATTTTTGTAAAATATGAAAGAGGATATTACGGCGAGTAAATAGATACCCAACATGTCGCACTTTAAAATTGGGTGATGCTTTAAAACTTTCTACAGGTTAGCAGTATAAAGTTACAGAGGAGGAGAATTATTATAGAATTAGTTTGAGAATGATTGCTCTTGCTCTGACGTTTGTGGCGATCCTCACATGAGTGGTTTGAACACCGTTTACATATGTGGGCATGGCCCACATATGCGTTCACCACTACGTGTGAGCACGGGGGGACGATGGCACTTTAAATGTTTTGTTTTTTTTCTTTTTTTTTTTTTCTTGCACTGTCCCTTTGAAAAAATGTTTAATAAATTTTATTGTTATCACAAGAAATGCATGCATCCCTTGTGATAGAAATAATTAGTTACAAGTCCTTTTTATGGAGAGATATGGGGTCAATAAGATCTCACATCTCTCCTCTGCAATGTAAAGCATTGGATTAAAAAAAAGCATTGATCTAGTGCTTTACAAAAAAAAATGGCCGGAACCGGATGTGACATCGCTCCAGTCCTCCAAGGGCATAGAGATGAGTGGAGGCCATCTTTCATTCACTAATCTCTATGCCCAGCGCTAGGATCATTCAATTGTTTCTCAGGTAAGGCTGAGAACTACCGAGTGGCGGCTGGTGGCAGCAGCGGGCGAGGGACGACGGCAGGCGGGCAGCGGCGAGGGACAGGTCTTTTTCGGCACCTGTATTGGTGCTTTTATCCATATCAGCTGACGGCCGAAAGGGGTGTTTTCGGCCAAAACGTTTCAGCCACCGAAATTTCGGTGCATCCCTAATCTCTTGTACTATGTTTGCAGTCTCTGGTCATCTCCTGTACTACGTCTGCAGTCTATGACCGTCTCCTAGACTATGTCTGCAGTCTCTAGTCATCTCCTTTTAGTATCTCTGCAATCTCTGGTCATCTCCTATAGTATGTCTGCAGTCTCTGGTCATCTCCTGTAGTACATCCACAGTCTCTGATCATCTATTGTAGCACATCCACAGTCTCTGATCATCTCCTGGAGTACTTTTTCAGTCTCTGTTCATTTATTGTAGTACTCCTGCAATCCCTGGTCACCTCCTGTAACAGTCTCTGGTGGTCATCTCTTGTAGTACATCCGCAGTCTCTGGTCATCTCCTGTAGTAAATTTGCAGTCTCTGGTCATCTCCTGTAGTACATCTGCAGTCTGGTTGTCTCATGTAGCATATCCGCAGTCTCTGGTCATCTTCTGCAGTATATCTGCAGTCTCTGGTCATCTCTTGTAGTACATCCACAGTCTCTGGTCATCTCCTGTAGTACATCCACAGTCTCTGGTCATCTCCTGTAGTACATCCGCCATCTCTGATCATCTCCTATAGTATCATCCGCAGTCTTTGGTCATCTCCTGTAGTACGTCTGCAGTCTCTACTGTAGTCATCTTCTGTAGTACATCCACAGTCTCTGGTCATCTCCTGTAGTACATCCACAGTCTCTGGTCATCTCCTGTAGTACATCCGCCGTCTCTTATCATCTCCTATAGTATCATCCGCAGTCTTTGGTCATCTCCTGTAGTACGTCTGCAGTCTCTACTGTAGTCATCTTCTGTAGTATGTCTGCAGTCTCTGGTCATCTCCTGTTGTACATCCGCAGTTTCTGATAATCTCCTGCTGTACATTTGCAGTCTCTAGCCATCTCCTGTAGTATGTATGCAGTTTCAAATCATCTCCTGTAGCATGTCTACAGTCTCTGACCATCTCTTGTAGTATGTGTGTTAATGTGCCACCTTGCTCAATCATTTGGGATTGCTCCACTTCTCAGTGAGTGGTAATGATGTGTAGTAACCTGTAGCAACCAGCCAGTGAACAGTAGTAATCTGCTGTAGTCTCTAGGAACCAGTCAGCAATAATGCTGTGCAGTAACCTCTAGCAACCAATCAGTGAGTGTTAATGATAAGCAGTAATCTATAGCAACCCGTCAGTGAGCAGTAACAATGTACAGTAACCTTTAGCAACCAATCAGCAAATAGAAATTATGTGTTTGTAAGCTCTAGTAAACAGTCAGTGAGCGGTATTGATAGGCTGCAATTGCAGCCTGATCTGCTGCAGTAAACTGATTTTGAGTCTACCTGCTGTTTTTTTGTATATCTCAGTACCGGGGGGGGGGGGGGGCAAGAAAATGTTTGCCCAGGGCCCAATCAATATTAAAGACGGCCCTGGGAAGGTATTCAAAAAGAATACAATCTCAAACAATGTATAAAGAAAATGATAAGGAAAAATAGTAAGAGAGTTCTCTGACCACTAAGTGGGAACATACCACCAATGGGAGATGAGGGATACTGAGAGTATATACAATATAAAAAATACAGACTAGGATATCATCAGACCAACACCAAGGATTGTAGACCAGTAAGGTGGCGATGTCAGGACTTTAGAGGGCCGGTTCCAGAAAAAGGATGGCCCCTAAGCAGATTGCAAGGGATCAGTTATCAACCATCTCCAGCGTCGACACCACCAGAAGGCAAACGTCATCTCCTGTGACGATATGATCAGTGAACAAATCTATAGATTGCTTTATTTGAATGAGGTTCCATCTGGACCAGGTGGGAAGCTGGGGTTGCCCAAAATTGAGAATAGTGGGGACAGGCCTGAAGAAATCACAAGATTAAAACAGGCTAAGTGGCAGATGCAAACTGTGGGACCTATGGTCAGGTGCGTCTTAACAGAGATCGGTAGAGCGACCATGGGGCCCTACTGAGGGGGGTCGCACTATACTGTTGCTCAATGCGTGTCCACAATTTGAGGTCACTATGTCTGCACCAATCAATCACCCTCCCAGGATGTGTTGCCTGATAGTATTTCAGCGCATCCGGGGCCTCTACACCTCCATAGAGCTTAGGTAAAGTCAAAAGTCAGCGATTAAGTCAGGGCCTCGTATGAATCCAAATAAATTTGGAAAACAAAGCATTGATTTGAAGAAAAAAGGATGAGGGAATATGAATAGGCAAGGCCTGGAAGAGGTAGAAAAAAGTTGTGTAAGATGTTGCACCGTCCAAACCGTGTAGATCTAAATCCCATTTGTCCAGCATGGTACAGACTTTACTGAGCAAAGGCAGGAAATTGAGCAAAAAAGTTTAAGAGAGGAAAATTGACTCATAAGGTATGCAACAAAGCGCTACCCCCATTGCTTCCGATTTGTTGAAATAAATGTTTAAGTTGGAAAGAGCACCGTAGATCCTGGATTCGTCAAAGAGGATTGGTAGGGAGGTATGAGGGTTGGTTAAGGTAAATAGCACATTATCAGCGTACACGGAAATCTTGTAGTGGGAGGATCTGACCTGTATACCCTTAATATCATTATTTGATCGAACTTTATATAGGGAAGGTTCTAGGGTAAGGGCAAATACAGGGGAGAGAGGACAGCCCTGCCGAGTCCTATTAGATATAGCAAAGGGTTTCTAAGAATACCCCATTTGCCTTAACTGAAGCTGTCGGGGTATTATAGACACTGGATATCCACTGTATGAGCCGTTCACCGAATTCCATATGATGCAGCACTGCAAACATGAACTCCCAATTCACCCTGGTAAAAGCCTTTTCCACATCCGTACTCAGGAAGATGCAGGAGTTTTATTATGATTTGCCAGATTAACTAAATTGAGGACTTTAATGGTGTCTCGTGACTCCCTTGTAGGGATAAAGCCTACCTAGTCCAAGTGGACCAGTTGAGGCAGGCGTGGTTGACTACGGGAAGCTGGGAGTTTGGTAAACAGTATCAAGTCAACGTTGAGTAGTGAGATCGGCTGATAGCTATTACAAGACATGAGGTCTTTATTTGGGGATAACAGTAATGTGAGCTAGAAGGGCTGACGATGGTAAGGAAGAAGATTGACATAAACATCTTAACCATGTGAGGTCCTAACAGAAGAAAGAGAGCATTGTAATATTGTAATGTAAAGCTGTCTGGACCCGGCAACTTCCTTGATTTAGAAGCACTGAGTGCTGCTTGAATCTCCTCTAGTTTAACTGGGGCCTCAAGATCCCATTGTATCAAAGATAAAAGGCGTGGAAGATTTGCAGAGATGAGGTAGTCATCAAGGGACGAAGGCAAAGAAGTAGTTGAGAGATTTTACAGGGAGGAATAATATTCGCCAAATGCTTGAGCTATTGCCTGTGGTAGGGCGCGCTTCTGACCATCTGATCCGATAATATGTGGAATATAAGTCACTGTTCAGTGGTCTCGTAAGGTCTGGGCCAATAGTCGCCCACATTTGTCCCCAGTAAAGCGTCTTACAAGTCTGAAGGGCTGCTTTGGCCTTGAATCTCATATGGTCAGATACCTGTCTGCAAAGCTGTGTCAAGTCTTGGTCCAGTCAAGGAGCTGGTGCCGGCTTATGTTGTAATTCAAGGGAATGGATGTCAGAGTTGTTACTTTAGCTTCCTGTGCCCGTTTGATAAGTGCACCGTGTTTAATCAAAATCCCTCATATAGCCGCTTTATGTGCTTCCCAGACCATGCTCGGGTCTTTACTGGGGGTGTTGTTGGTCTGGAAATAAGCAGCCAGTTCTTTAGAGACATCTGCCAAGACCTCAGGGCCCTCTAGTAGACTCTCATTCAGGCGCCACGTTCAGTTCGAAGGGGAAGAAATGTCTGTGATTGAGAAACGCAAAATGACCAGAGCATGGTCCAACCAAGTAATGTTCCCTATCTTAATGTCAATAATAGCCGAGAGAATTTGACGAGAAACCAAAAAAAGGTCAATGTGAAAATAGGACCAGTATGGGAAGGAGTAGAAAGTGTAGTCTCGTTTCCTCGGGTGCAGCAGGCGTCAATAAGCTGAGATTTGTGGAGTGCTTGAAGGATGCGTTTCCTGGTGCCAAGTGGAACTGAAGAAGTGCCCGTGGAGGTGTCCGAGCTGGGGTCCACTGGGACATTGAAGTCTCCACCCTTCACGTTAAGAGACGTAACATATAGTAACACTGCGGGGGGGGGGGGGGGAAAAAGAAGGGAGATGAATAAGAAAGAAAGATAGAGGAAGTTGGAAGGGGGTAGAACAGGAAAGGTAAAAAAAGGGGGAAGAGAAGCAAAGGTGGAGTCAAGGACTATCCCTGAGTGCCCACTGTTCGGGAACTATCAGAAAGTGCTCTGGGAAGCTCTCACAACAGTGTAATACTAAGTGTGCAAGTGCAGGCTTAAGTGGGGAAGAGGAAGAATACGACTAAGGAGTAGAGACCTAAACTCTCTAGCAATATTACATAAATTGCAAAGTATGAAAAACATGTATTGCAGTGATAAGCCAAAACAGTAGGCATACAGTAGAGCTATCAGTCATTCAGTGGGAGGCATATCGCCCTCCAGGGTCTGAAGGTTTTGTTGTAGCCTATAGACACCCAGGTCAAAGTATTGGCGGTGGCCCTACAGGTCCATCTAAAAATGGCAGACCCAACATATTGCCCAGGGTCTCCCCCAGCCAGACGAAGGACCCCCACAGGGAGGTGGCCTGTGGAAGCACCTAGGGTGAGGCCTGAGTACCCACGTACACAAGGGTCTCTGGGCATCTCACAAAGTGTACAACAAAACCATATTCATATAACGACGACAATAAAAAGAGGAAACATAACATCAACTGGATAATGAGATAATCATTGAACAGGAAATGTTACAAGTAAGGAGGCACCTCCAAAAGTTTATGAGAATGTCATGGTGCCCCTGAGAAACCAGTGGTCAAACTTGCAGGTAGAAGGATGCATCACCAGTACTTACAGCATGAAGCCAGCAGCAATAATTGCTGGGGATATCAGGGTTCTCGGCCTGAAGATGAGAGTAAGGCACAGGTGTCACGTCTGTTTCTTGGAGCTCACTGAGGGAGGCCCTTGGATGAAGAAGTAACTTCATCCAGCCTGGTGAGATGCGGGATCGGCTGCAGCCAATTTGGGACTGAGATACTGTCCATCTCCAAGGTGAAGAAAGCCGGTAGGTCATCTGGATGTTGGAGGATGAAGCAGGATGGTCCTTTGCGTATCGTAAGAGATGAAATTGCCAGTGGTAGGTGCATTTAAGGTGCCGAAGTTTGTCCAGCAGGGGCTGAAACAGGCCTCGTCGTTGCAGTGTAGCTCTAGAGAGGACAGGGAGTATTTTCACCGAGACCTCATCGAAGTCAACTTCCCTAGCCTCCCATGTCTAACGAAGAATGAGTTCCTTGTGGGAATAATGGTGAAGGCGGCAGATAACAACATCTCTCGGCCTGTTAGGGTCAGCGAATCGGGGGCTGAGTGCTCTATATACTCTGTCAAACTCCAATTGCGGAGGTGGTGTAGGGTCCAGGAGTTTGTAGAAAATCGCTAAAACCATGTCTTGAAGAACTTCTTGGCCTTTGGCCTCCGGGAAACTACGGAACCACAAGTTGTTGCGGCTTCAGTTCTCCAGGTGAAGGTGTAGGGCTGTCTCCTGAATGGCCTGCGTGGTCTCCAAATGATTCATGCGGTTCTCTAATGAAGTAAGTGTGGACTCACCGGTGGTGATCCGTTCTGCTAGCTGCTGTACTTCGGTACGAACCATGTGCATGTCATGGCGGTGTGCTTCCTCCAGCCGAAGAAACAGCATCTTAATGTCGGCCTTGGTGGGTAGTGCCTGGATGAGGGCCCGAAGGTCCGGGTCAGCTGGGGATGACAGCGAGGTCATAGGTATTGCTGATATACCTGGCGGTTGTATGACCAGTGCTGCAGGGATCTCCGAGAAAGTATCTGATGCTATTGGCGAGGTAGGAGAGGCAGGTGGAGTGGCCAAGATGGATGCCGTAGTGGAGGCGCATGCGGTTTTCCCATGGGCGACCGAGATGGAGAGGACTTGGATCCCGGGAAAAATCACTGGATCTCAGACTGGGGAGATGATCTGTGGAGGCTCTTCACTTTCCTTCTTTTAGCCAAGCTCTTGCTGGACAGGATTGCTGCAAAAAGGCTGAATATGCTGGAGAGTTGGCAGGAGCTTCAGGTAGAAAGTGATTTGGAGGCTCTCAGCATCCCTCATACTAGGAGTAAGAAGGATATTTTGCAAGGTTTGGATCTATTGGAAAAAAAATAAGCAGATTGTGATTAGGCCAGCGGATAAGGGGGGGGGGGTGAATAGTTATTTTGAATAAAAGTGATTATAATGAGAAATTAGAAAGGTTGGTAAGTAATCAAGATACTTACAAAGTTCTGAAGGGGAATCCTACTAATAAATACAAGACTAAATTGAAGAAATTAATAATTATGGGTGAAAAGGAAGGAATTTTGAATAAAAAAGAGAGTAGATACCTTGGTCCTGACGCCCCCATCACTCCTGTAATTTATAATTGCCTAAAATACATAAGAATGTTAAAAAACCAGCAGGAGACCTTTAGTGAGTGGTGTGGATTCCCTGTTTGCTAGAATAGGTGAATATTTAGACAAATTCCTACAACCGCTTGTCCAAAAGTCTCCAGCTTATCTTAAAGACAGCGGGGATTTGATTAACATTCTGAAGCAGGTGCGTGTAGGGGAAACATGTGTCATGGCAAGTATAGATGTCAACTTTCTATACACAAATATCAAACACGATGATGCGTTGGGAGCTATAAAATGGTCCTTACAGAATGCTACAGAGATGAAAAACAAGTAGAAAGATTTTTTATTGCAAAGTTTAGACCTAGCTATGAGTCATCATTTCTTTTTGCACAATGGTCAATATTACAGGCAGAAGACAGGAGTAGCAATGGGGGCTAAGTATGCACCTGCAGTAGCCAATCTCTTTATGAGTAAATGAGAGCATGAATCAATTTATAGGAATAAATAATTAAATTAAATTTGTACATGAGATTTATTGACGATATTTGTATTGTGTGGGAGGTGACCAAGGAGTCTCTGGTTAGTTTCATTAATCGCATGGGAATGAACAAGTACAATATAACATTTACAGAGAATGATCGTATGGATTCAATAAATTTCCTTGGTCTTACCATTTTTAGGAAGGATGACCGGTTATATACGCGGACACATTTCAAGGAAGTGGATAGGAATGAGTACATTCCAACGCACAGCTGTCATTATTATGGATGGCTTAAAGCAATACCAAAAAGCCAATTTATGCGTATAAAATGAAATTGTGATATAGATAGGGATTTTAGGGAGCAGACGGATATTCTAATAAAAAGATTTGAAGAGAAGGGGTATAAAGGTAAAGAGTTGAGTAATACAAGGGATAAGATGATGAATATGAATAGAGATGATCTGGTGAGGAAGAAGGCTAGAGATGATGGGAATTTTGAGTTAGCATTTATTACAGGTTTTTCCAAACAACATAAATTGATAGAGAATATATTCAGGGATCGCTGGCCAAACTTATTACATGATGAAGTATTGGGGAAGCTTCTACCAAAGAACCCCAAATTCTTTTATTGAAGACCTCCTACCATTAGAAATTAACTTGTAAAAAATGTCCAAGACCCACTCTCCAGGAGGATTACCTTTTTGGATCAAGTGGGGTTTTTTTAAATGTGGGAGGTGTATGGGGTGTAAAATCATGAAGGGTGATAATGATAGGAAAACTTTGCAATTTCAATTGCAGGCAAGATGAGATATATACAAGATTCGGAAATTCATTTTATGTGACAGTCACCATGTAACTTATCTCTTACAATGTCCTTGTCACCTTCAATACATAGGGAGAACAACTAGAAAGTTATCCGTAAGACTTGGCGAACATATTAGGAACATCAAAAAAGGTTTTAGGCATCATAGCCTGTCCTACCATTTTAGGAAATGCCACAATAGAGATCCATATTTGCTCAACTTCTGTGGGATTGACAAAATTGAGCCCCATTGGCGTGGTGGTGATATGACTAGGCTGGTTTCACAGAATGAGACAAAGTGGATTTTGAAATTGAATACTTTGGCCCCTAAGGGGTTAAATATTGCCAGAGATCTGATTTGTTAATTATCCAATTGGTAGTACTTGTGAAATAAAGTAAAGTGTGGTTATCATGGATATTTCAATTTTATAATAATATATTATAATATTTCATATTTTTAATTTTTTGTAAGATTTTTTTTTATATGTATTTCTTGTCTAGATACAAGAAAGGGTTTTTTTTTCTGGAAACAGATTTTCTAGAGAGAAGCCTTTTTTATTTTATTTTTTAATATTTATTATTAGATTTTGATTTTATAGAATATTGTTTATTAATTTGGGATAATGGTAATATTATGGTGAGATATCTTTATTATGTTAGCTAGTTGAAGATTTCATGAGTTTATAGGATACCATTGATGTATAATGATAACGATATTGCATTGTGACTGGTATCCTTAAGATTGTGATTGCGAGGTGGATTGGGAGTAGGAGGGGATGTAGGGTTAATATGAATATGGGTAGGCTTTTTGTGCAGTGGGAGGCGTAGTGGGAAAGTATAAAGCAAGTGAGGAGTCGGAAAGTAATGTCTTTGATAACGCCCTGGAGGAGGGGCGAAATGTGTTGACGTATTTCCTGTTCCAGTGGATGTGTAGTGACATCATGTCTGGTGAGTGGAGCGCACTCTGGTTTGCGGCGCCGGAGCCATTTCCTGCTTTCCCTGAAGGGATACTGATTTCTTGTCAACTTCTGCCAGTCCACTTCTGAAGGAGCAATCTGTATGAAGTTGATTTGCCGTTATAAGTTATGCTGTGAGCCTCAAAAGCTTATTTAAAAAAAGCATGATTATATATTGTACCATGTGAGTACATTATGGGCAACGATTTTAATTAATAAATAGTCTATATAGTATTGCACTATTCGTGGTTTTTTTTTTTATTCCATTGCCATCTATACATGGGGATCGTTTTTGGAGGATATCAAGTACAGACATATCTGGGGAGGATGCACCCCATTTTTTTAGCTTGTTTTGACTCTTTAGCCATACCAGCAAAGAGTCCACTCCATCTGGTGAGTGGGGATTGGATTGTCAGTCACGGATGGTGTGAGCACTTTGAAGATTACTTTGACCACTGTTTTTGGGATTGGAGCACATTTATAATTTTGGGACTTTCTTTTGGACTTTTGTTATATGCACTGTGATAGAGGGTAGGCAGGACAGAACACACAAAGCGGATGGCAAACACACAAAGCTTTATTGAGACAAAATGACAGTCACTCAATGGAGAGATTGCAGGGAGGGTGACTTCGCCAGTAGGGGAATAGTAAGGAGAGGGCCAAAACACTTGTAGTCCAGCCCCAAGGGCAAGTTAAGGTCTCTGCAGACAGTTTGTAATCTAACATTGAGGCAGAGGAACAGTTTAAGAACAGTTCAGGCAAAACAGGGGAAGCATGTACTCACGGATCCAACAGGGTGCCCGGTCTCCCAAGGGACATGATAGTATGACACAGGTACCTGCCGGAGTCCGGAGTATGCGTGTGGTCTCTCCCTTGGTGGGGGTCTCAGGCAGAGCTGGCGTGCGGTCTCCCCTCTGGCTGGGGTCTCAGGCAGGGCTGGCGTGTGGTCTCCCCTCTGGCTGGGGTCTCAGGCAGGGCTGGCGTGTGGTCTTCCCTCTGGCTGGGGTCTCAGGCAGGGCTAGCGTGCGGTCTCCCCCTTGGCTGGGGTCTCAGGCAGGTCTAGCGTGCGGTGTCCCCCTTGGCTGGGGTCTCAGGCAGAGTTTAGCCACGAGGTTCCCGCCGCAGCTGGGCTCCCTTGATGGCTGCGCAGCAGAAGAGGATGATCGGGGAGAGCCCAGCAACCAGGGGCGGGCCGTGGGCGGCGGGCCTCGTTGCTCGGCAATGAGACTTGCTTCAAAGAGCCGAGGCAGGATGAGAGACAGCAGGGGGCCGGTCATCCTGAAAGGGGGGAAGTGGCTAATGAAGTTTGGGCTAGAATACGCAAACAACAGAGAGGAAATTGTCTAATGAAGTTTGGGTTGGAATGCATTATTGCAGGGGAGGAAAGGCATTAATTGAATTTGGGAACATAAAGCAGGATAACAGTAGAGGAAATACATTGATTGAATTTGGGAACATTTGGCAGGATGACAGGGGGGAAATGCATTGACTGAAGTTGGGAACAAAAAGGAAGAAATTATTAATTGGGGCTGGCAGAGCACCTATATTGTGACACTCCTTCCCCCTCCATTTCACAAGTGCCGGAAAGGGGGGACCCAACCGGGTTTGATTAAAGCAGCGGTTCTCAATCTGGGGGTCGCGACCCCTTTGGGGGTCGAACGACCATTTCCCAGGGGTCACCTAAGACCATCGGAAAACACATATTTCCGATGGTCTTAGGAACCGAGACACCGCTGCTGTCTCCGGCGATGTGTGGGCGGGATGATATGCTGCCCCTGTCACCGCCTCCTCGCCGCTGATTGGCCACCGGAACTGTAGCTCAGGAGAGGCACACAGGCGGCCAATCACCGGCGAGAAGGTGGAGCTTGGAGAGGAGGAGCCGAGCGGCAGCGCGCGGAGATCGAAGAAGATCGAGGGAGCTGCAGGAACGAGTGAAGAGAGAGGCCAGAGAAGGAAGACAGCTGACAGGTAAGTGCAAATTTTGCTGCTGCAGCCAGGTATGCAGGCTGTAGATGGGAGAGGGAGAGAGCGAGCCCAGGCTGGAGCAGGGGTCAGCAAGGTAAGTATCATTGGTGTCAGTGGAAGGGATAGTGCCCCATCATTTGTGTCACTAATACCAACGATGGGGCACTATTCCTCTCCCCACTGACACCAACGATGGTGCACTATTCCTCCCACTGACACCAACGATGGGGCACTATTCCTCCCACTGACACCAACGATGGGGCACTATTCCTCCCCCCACTGACACCAACGATGGGGCACTATTCCTCCCCTCACTGACACCAACGATGAGACAGTATTCCTCCCCTCACTGACACCAACGATGGGGCACTATTCCTCCCCCCACTGACACCAACGATGGGGCACTATTCCTCCCCCCACTGACACCAACGATGGGGCACTATTCCTCCCCCCACTGACACCAACGATGGGGCACTATTCCTCCCCCCACTGACACCAACGATGGGGCACTATTCCTCCCCCCACTGACACCAACGATGGGGCACTATTCCTCCCCCCACTGACACCAACGATGGGGCACTATTCCTCCCCCCACTGACACCAACGATGGGGCACTATTCCTCCCCCCACTGACACCAACGATGGGGCACTATTCCTCCCCCCACTGACACCAACGATGGGGCACTATTCCTCCCCCCACTGACACCAACGATGGGGCACTATTCCTCCCCCCACTGACACCAACGATGGGGCACTATTCCTCCCCCCAGTGACACCAACGATGGGGCACTATTCCTCCCCCCAGTGACACCAACGATGGGGCACTATTCCTCCCCCCACTGACACCAACGATGGGGCACTATTCCTCCCCCCACTGACACCAACGATGGGGCACTATTCCTCCCCCCACTGACACCAACGATGGGGCACTATTCCTCCCCCCACTGACACCAACGATGGGGCACTATTCCTCCCCCCACTGACACCAACGATGGGGCACTATTCCTCCCCCCACTGACACCAATGATGGGGCACTATTCCTCCCACTGATACCAATGATGGGGCACTATTCCTCCCACTGACACCAATGATGGGGCACTATTCCTCCCACTCATACCAATGATGGGGCACTATTCCTCCCACTCATACCAATGATGGGGCACTATTCCTTCCACTGACACCAATGATGGGGCACTATTCCTCCCACTCATACCAATGATGGGGCACTATTCCTCCCACTGATACTAATGATGGGGCACTATTCCTCCCACTGACACCAATGATGGGGCACTATTCCTCCCACTGACACCAATGATGGGGCACTATTCCTCCCACTGACACCAATGATGGGGCACTATTCCTCCCACTCATACCAATGATGGGGCACTATTCCTCCCACTCATACCAATGATGGGGCACTATTCCTTCCACTGACACCAATGATGGGGCACTATTCCTCCCACTCATACCAATGATGGGGCACTATTCCTCCCACTGATACTAATGATGGGGCACTATTCCTCCCACTGACACCAATGATGGGGCACTATTCCTCCCACTGACACCAATGATGGGGCACTATTCCTCCCACTGACACCAATGATGGGGCACTATTCCTCCCACTGACACCAATGATGGGGCACTATTCCTCCCACTCATACCAATGATGGGGCACTATTCCTCCCACTGACACCAATGATGGGGCACTATTCCTCCCACTCATACTAATGATGGGGCACTATTCCTCCCACTGACACCAATGATGGGGCACTATTCCTCCCACTGACACCAATGATGGGGTACTATTCCTCCCACTCATACCAACGATGGGGCACTATTCCTCCCCCCACTGACACCAACGATGGGGCACTATTCCTCCCCCCACTGACACCAACGATGGGGCACTATTCCTCCCCCCACTGACACCAACGATGGGGTACTATTCCTCCCCCCACTGACACCAACGATGGGGCACTATTCCTCCCCCCACTGACACCAACGATGGGGCACTATTCCTCCCCCCACTGACACCAACGATGGGGCACTATTCCTCCCCCCACTGACACCAACGATGGGGCACTATTCCTCCCCCCACTGACACCAACGATGGGGCACTATTCCTCCCCCCACTGACACCAACGATGGGGCACTATTCCTCCCCCCACTGACACCAACGATGGGGCACTATTCCTCCCCCCACTGACACCAACGATGGGGCACTATTCCTCCCCCCACTGACACCAACGATGGGGCACTATTCCTCCCCCCACTGACACCAACGATGGGGCACTATTCCTCCCCCCACTGACACCAACGATGGGGCACTATTCCTCCCCCCACTGACACCAACGATGGGGCACTATTCCTCCCCCCACTGACACCAACGATGGGGCACTATTCCTCCCCCCACTGACACCAACGATGGGGCACTATTCCTCCCCCCACTGACACCAACGATGGGGCACTATTCCTCCCCCCACTGACACCAACGATGGGGCACTATTCCTCCCCCCACTGACACCAACGATGGTGCACTATTCCTCCCCCCACTGACACCAACGATGGGGCACTATTCCTCCCCCCACTGACACCAACGATGGGGCACTATTCCTCCCCCCACTGACACCAACGATGGGGCACTATTCCTCCCCCCACTGACACCAACGATGGGGCACTATTCCTCCCCCCACTGACACCAACGATGGGGCACTATTCCTCCCCCCACTGACACCAACGATGGGGCACTATTCCTCCCCCCACTGACACCAACGATGGGGCACTATTCCTCCCCCCACTGACACCAACGATGGGGCACTATTCCTCCCCCCACTGACACCAACGATGGGGCACTATTCCTCCCCCCACTGACACCAACGATGGGGCACTATTCCTCCCCCCACTGACACCAACGATGGGGCACTATTCCTCCCCCCACTGACACCAACGATGGGGCACTATTCCTCCCCCCACTGACACCAACGATGGGGCACTATTCCTCCCCCCACTGACACCAACGATGGGGCACTATTCCTCCCCCCACTGACACCAACGATGGGGCACTATTCCTCCCCCCACTGACACCAACGATGGGGCACTATTCCTCCCCCCACTGACACCAACGATGGGGCACTATTCCTCCCCCCACTGACACCAACGATGGGGCACTATTCCTCCCCCCACTGACACCAACGATGGGGCACTATTCCTCCCCCCACTGACACCAACGATGGGGCACTATTCCTCCCACTGACACCAACGATGGGGCACTATTCCTCCCACTGACACCAACGATGGGGCACTATTCCTCCCACTCATACCAACGATGGGGCACTATTCCTTCCACTGACACCAACGATGGGGCACTATTCCTCCCACTCATACCAACGATGGGGCACTATTCCTTCCACTGACACCAACGATGGGGCACTATTCCTCCCACTCATACCAATGATGGGGCACTATTCCTTCCACTGACACCAATGATGGGGCACTATTCCTCCCACTGATACTAATGATGGGGCACTATTCCTCCCACTGACACCAATGATGGGGCACTATTCCTCCCACTGACACCAATGATGGGGTACTATTCCTCCCACTCATACCAATGATGGGGCACTATTCCTCCCACTGATACCAATGATGGGGCACTATTCCCCCCACTGATACCAATGATGGGGCACTATTCCCCCCACTGACGCCAATGATGGGACACTATTCCTCCCACTGACGCCAATGATGGGACACTATTCCTCCCACTGACGCCAATGATGGGACACTATTCCTCCCACTGACGCCAATGATGGGACACTATTCCTCCCACTGACGCCAATGATGGGACACTATTCCTCCCACTGACGCCAATGATGGGGCACTATTCCTCCCACTGACGCCAATGATGAGGCACTATTCCTCCCACTGACGCCAATGATTGGGCACTATTCCTCCCACTGACGCCAATGATGGGGCACTATTCCTCCCACTGACACCAATGATGGGGCACTATTCCTCCCACTGACACCAATGATGGGGCACTATTCCTCCCACTGACACCAATGATGGGGCACTATTCCTCCCACTGACACCAACGATGGGGCACTATTCCTCCCACTGATACCAACGATGGGACACTATTCATCCCACTGACATCAGTGATGGGGCGCTAGTCCTCCCACTGCAAAATTACAGTTATGAAGTAGCAACGAAAATAATTTTATGGTTGGGGGTCACCACAACATGAGGAACTGTATTAAGGGGTCGCGGCATTAGAAAGGTTGAGAACCACTGGATTAAAGGCACTTGTGGGCCCTAGCTGGGCTACTGTGGGTCTTGTTGGCGGGAAAGGCCGTCCGCATTTTGGTGTTGGCTTCCCCATCTGTATTGAATGGTGAAATTGTAGGGCTGAAGGGCGAGAGGATGGGAGTCAACTTGGTCAAGGTGGGGTCTGTGGCTACCTCCCTCTTAAAGTTTTCGTGGTCCCAGGTCAGGGAAATGTCTGGGTCAGGTGGGGAGGTCACTCACCGAGTCCATGAGGGGGGAAGGTCCTGTGGTGGTCTCGCCTGTGGGAAGACCTCGACCTGCTTGGCTCCGGGTCACCGACCCGACGTACTGGCATCCTAGCTCCCCTAGGTCATTTCCGAGCAGAACATCCGCTGGTAGACCGCCCATGATGCCGATCTGGCACTGTTGCTCCTCTAAATCCATAGTCGAGGTGTACGGATGCTCTGAGGATATGATGTCTGGCTCCTCCTGCCAGCTCCATGGCAAATCCAGGGCCGGGTTGGATGGCTTCACTCGGGGGTCGGCTATGGTCAAGAAGGCCCCCGTATCTCGAAAACCGGTTGGTGGGGTGTCCGTCCACCCGCACGGCCTGCAGTTGGCGCTGCCTCTGGGCTGGGTACGTGACCCCCGGGGGGGTGGACACTGTAGACTTCTCGGGGGTTGTTGACTTCTGGGGGCTTCATCCACTTGCTGGGAGGCGAGGGCAGGGGTTCTTCTGCGTGGTGTAGCTCCTGATAGTGGACCGGACGGTTGAAGCGACGGCTTCGGGAGGTGGGGCAGTTGGCTTGGAGGTGCCACAGCTGGTTGCACCCATAGCAGCGGCGGTCCAGGGGTGGGCCTATGAACTGGGCTCTGGGTGGCGGCCCCGCGGGGTTGGCAGTGGCAGGTGGAGGGGCCTCCTTGGCAGAGGTGGCAGGATGGAGAGGGGGCTGGGCGGGGCCTTTGGCAGCTCAGAGGCCCGCTGCTTCCAATGGGGCTTGATGGCAAGGATCTCGTCGGCCAGGGCAGCGGCCTTCATAAGGGTGGTAGGGGCTCTTTCTCTTACCCATCCGCGCACTCCGCCGGGCATTGGTTGTAGAATTGCTCTTTCAGGAAGGCCTGAATGATTTCCTCTGCGGTGTGGGCCTGCTCGCCTTCTAGCCACCGTGGGAAGGCCTGCAACATCTTGTGAGCGTACATTTGTAGGACAGCTCAGCTTGGCAGGGAAGGTCACAGAAGCGCGCCCGGTGCACTTCTGGGGTCACCGCGTAATATTTAAACACAGTCTGTTTGACCCGGGCATAATTTCAGCTGTCTAGGTAATCCAGAGTGCATAAAGCAGGATGACAGTGGAGGAAATACAGTGGGGCAAAAAAGTATTTAGTCAGCCACCAATTGTGCAAGTTCTCCCACTTAAAAAGATGAGAGAAGCCTGTAATTGGCATCATAGGTAGACCTCAACTATGAGAGACAAATTGAGAAAAAAAATCCAGACAATCACATTGGCTGATTTGGAAAGAATTTATTTGCAAATTATGGTGGAAAATAAGTATTTGGTCACCTACAAACAAGGACACCAGAAACAAAATTGTAGACCTGCACCAGGCTGGGAAGACTGAATCTGCAATAGGCAAGCAGCTTGGTGTGAACAAATCAACTATGGGAGCAATAATTAGAAAATGAAAGACATACAAGACCACTGATAATCTCCTTCGATCTGGTGCTCCACGCAAGATCTCACCCCGTGGGGTCAAAATGATCACAAGAACGGTGAGCAAAAATCCCAGTACCACACGGGGGGACCTAGTGAATGACCTGCAGAGAACTGGGACCAACGTAACAAAGGCTACTATCAGTAACACACTACGCCGCCAGGGACTCAGATCCTGCAGTGCCAGACGTGTCCCCCTGCTTAAGCCAGTACATGTCCGGGCCCGTCGGATGTTTGCTAGAGAGCATTTGGATGATCCAGAAGAGGATTGGGAGAATGTCATATGGTCAGATGAAACCAAAATAGAACTGTTTGGTAGAAACACAACTCGTCATGTTTGGAGGAGAGAGAATGCTGAGTTGCATCCAAAGAACACCATACCTACTGTGAAGCATGGGGGTGGCAACATCATGCTTTGGGGCTGTTTCTCCGCAAAGGGACCAGGACGACTAATCCATGTACAGGACAGAATGAATGGGGCCATGTATCGTGAGATTTTGAGTGCAAACCTCCTTCCATCAGCAAGGGCATTGAAGATGAAACGTGGCTGGGTCTTCCAACATGACAATGATCCCAAACATACCGCCCGGGCAACGAAGGAGTGGCTTCGTAAGAAGCATTTTAAGGTCCTGGAGTATACTAACAAAGTATTGAGATGAACTTTTGATATTGACCAAATACTTATTTTCCACTATAATTTGCAAATAAATTCTTTCCAAATCAGCCAATGTGATTGTCTGGATTTTTTTTCTCATTTTGTGTCTCATAGTTGAGGTCTACCTATGATGCCAATTACAGGCCTCTCTCATCTTTTTAAGTGGGAGAACTTGCACAATTGGTGGCTGACTAAATACTTTTTTGTCCCACTGTACATTGATTGAAGTTGGGAACATTTGGCACAAGAACGTAAGGAATTAATTAAGGATGTACTTCATTTGGGCACAAGGAATTAAGTATGGGATTAAGGAAGAAATTAATAATTGGTGCTGGCACAGCATATGTTGTGACATGCACATATGATTTTCACTGAATTTTTTATTTACATATATTTTTTTTTGCGCTGTGTAGTGTTTACATATATTTTTGATTGTTTTTTTCCTTTCATGAGCAGCAGCATTGATATTTAGATTATACACTTTTATTTTTCTTGGCGCAGGTTTATTTTAATTTATGGTCATATTACCGCCATGCCCAGGTGATCACATGGTGTTTTACAATGTGATTTCTGTGTCCAATCACAGTAGTCGCATAGTAAACACTGCAATGTAAAAGTATGTGTATCAAAGGGAGAAGGAGGCCTGCACTGGTATTCTTCAGGAAGCTAAATGGCTTTGCAATGGCTGATGGGGAATCTTTATTTTAATAAACAGAAACACTTCCTGTACTTTATTTCTAAGGGTACATTTGCAGTGATTGCCCAATAGATGGCTCCTTACTCAACACAATGATGAAATGCAATATACAGAACACTCCCCGCCTGGTATAAATATATACCCTATATATCCTTTTAAATTATTGTAACATTTAACTAGATAGCTCTTTATTCTAGAGAAGGACTACTAAATCTGAGACAGGTCAGAGGTATATAGCAACCCCCTGATTTATGATTTTAACCTCTACTTTGCGAACTTTACCATCACTACTGGGAATGGCTTTCATACCCAGACCCATTGGCCATACATTGCGCTTTGCTTGATGGTCTTTCAGCAGAACAAGGTCTCCTACTTGAACATTTGGTTTCTCCTCCTTTCCACTTTCTTCATGTTGGACACATTTGATAATAACCATTTCTGCTTGCAAGAAATCTGATGGACGGCGTAACAATGTCAACCTTCACATAAATCTTTTTGAGTGCTGCTGGAAAAGGATTTATTGATGTGAATAAGTGTTGCTATACATCTCACCAAAGACTTCCAACTTGAGAATATGAGAAATCTATGTGAGCCTAACTGGTGTTCATGCACTTTGGTTGCCAAGGCTGTCACTTCAGGTCTGATCTCACTGTCAGAATTTGGTTCAATAAGGTCAGATATCTCGGCTTTCGGTGGCTCGCTCATATCTGCATGACATAAGAAATCTGGGCCTGAGAACCAGTTGGTATGTTTCAGGTGAGCTGCTTGAATTAGTTTGGTACCGTGATCTTCTGAGTTCTGACAAGTGGTAACATAATGCCACTGACCTGGCTCAGTGGATTTTATGCGGATTACCCTGTTTGAGACATACACATAAAATTTTCTGGAGGTATTTTGAATGTAGCCTAACACAAGTTAGCTGTCAGTGTAATATTTAACTGCATTGAGCTCAAAGTCCATTTTTGCAAGAATCAGTTCTGCTAGCTCAACTGACAAAACGGCTGCACATAACTCTAAACATGACACTGTGTGGGCTGGTCTTGGAGATAGCCTACATGACATTGACTATTACTGTCTATGACTGAGATACGTCATAGCTGCTATCGCCACAGTAGAAGCGTCAAAAAAGACACATACTTTTCTTTGCACTGTAGATGTTAGCGGCACTGGCACACAGGGTCTGAGAATACGGAGATCTTCAATATGAATCAAGTCTTCTGTCCATGTTCTCCATTGAGCTTCTCTTTCTGCTGAGAATGCAGAGTCCCAATCACTATGATCTGTTGAGAGCTCTCTAACTAAGGCTTTGCCTTGCATAGTGATTGGGGCTGCAAACCAAAGTGGGTCGTAAAAAAATGTTTACTGTGGCTAGGTTACCTCCCTGTGTGTATGGACACTTGAAAGATAAAACTTTCAGTCTGAAAATTCCAACTACCGTATTTTTCGCACCATAAGACGCACTTTTTTCCCCCCAAAAAAGGGGGGAAAATGTCAGTGCGTCTTATGGAGCGAATATGGAGCGGCCGGTCCGGTATTTCCACTGCCGCCGTGTCAGAATATCGGGCCGGCCGCTCAGCTCTACAGCGGGACCTTATAGAGATGACTGCTGACCTTTGGGGAGGGGGGGGTGCGGGTACCTGAATTTGACAGGTACCCGCTCCCACTTCCGTGGAGTTGTTCTTTCATCTTACCAGTTCCTCTATCCAGCGGCGCGGTCTTCCCGGCTTCTGTAGTGTGGGCATGACAGCCGGGTGCCAAGTGCGCATGCGCAGGAAGCTGTGCTTTTTGTGAATGATAAGGCGGCACCTGGGACACATGACAGATCCCAGAAGCCGCCGGACCAATCACAAAGCGCAAGTGCTTCTCGCACATGCGCACTGGGCACCCGGCTGTCATGCCGAGCGCCATTACAGAAGCCGGGAAGACAGCGCGCGGCTGGATAGAGGAACAGGTAAGATGAAAGAACAACTCTGCGGAAGTGGGAGCGGGTACCTGTCAAATTCAGGTACCCGCTCCCCACCTCCCCAAAGGTCAGCAGTCATCTCCTGTACTGTCCGCAGTCTCTGGTCATCTCCTGTACTGTCCGCAGTCTCTGGTCATCCCTGTGCTGTCCGCAGTCTCTGGTCATCTCCTGTACTGTGTCCGCAGTCTCTGGTCATCTCCTGTACTGTCCGCAGTCTCTGGTCATCCCTGTGCTGTCCGCAGTCTCTGGTCATCTCCTGTACTGTGTCCGCAGTCTCTGGTCATCTCCTGTACTGTGTCCGCAGTCTCTGGTCATCTCCTGCACTGTGTCCGCAGTCTCTGGTCATCTCCTGTACAGTGTCCGCAGTCTCTGGTCATCTCCTGTACTGTGTCCGCAGTCTATGGTCATCTCCTGTACTGTGTCCGCAGTCTCTGGTCATCTCCTGTACTGTGTCCGTAGTCTCTGGTCATCTCCTGTACTGTGTCTGCAGTCTCTGGTCATCCCCTGTACTGTGTCCTCAGTCTCTGGTCATCCCCTGTACTGTCCGCAGTCTCTGGTCATCTCCTGTACTGTGTCCGCAGTCTCTGGTCATCTCCTGTACTGTGTCCGCAGTCTCTGGTCATCCCCTGAACTGTGTCCGCAGTCTCTGGTCATCCCCTGAACTGTGTCCGCAGTCTCTGGTCATCTCCTGTACTGTGTCCGCAGTCTCTGGTCATCTCCTGTACTGTGTCCGCAGTCTCTGGTCATCTCCTGTACTATGTCCGCAGTCTCTGGTCATCTCCTGTACTGTGTCCGCAGTCTCTGGTCATCTCCTGTACTGTGTCTGCAGTTTCTGGTCATCTCCTGTACTATGTCTGCAGTCTCTGGTCATCTCCTGTACTATGTCTGCAGTCCATCAGTTCAGAATTTTTTTTTCCTGTTTTCTGCCTCTAAAACCTAGGTGCGTCTTATGGTCAGGTGCGTCTTATGGAGCGAAAAATACGGTAACTCCTAAACTCCACTGATGGGGCACAGGATCGACACCTAGAATGAGGTCTTTTGACCTTTTAACTCTTTAACACTGTCATCTGCAGGAAACCCTTCCATTACTGAGCTTTTATTGGATGCCACCTTGTGTAGTTTAAGATTAAATCCTGCATCTCCTAGCTCTCTGCAGGAGACTGACCACTTCTGCTTCAGTAGACACATATGTAAGTCCATCCTCTACATAGAAATTTCTTTAGATGAACTGCTTTACATCTTCTCTATACTCACTCTCTCCCTGCTTAGCTATTTGTCTTAGACCATAAATGGCTATGGAAGGAGAAGTACTATGAAGTCACGTGTGCCGTGATGTAATGCGTAGGTCACGTGGTGATGTAACGTCCGGCGCAGATGCCATCTTTGTACTCTCAAAGAACCCATGCAAGTACACCCATCACATGAGGTTCTAAGTCTATTGAAAAGTTGAAAAGTAATGTGAGTGTATTGGCTGTATTTGCTTTTACTTTACAATAAACTATATCATGCTATGGAGGTTCTCTCTCTTTATGGATCCTGTGGAAGTTGGTCATACTGATTAGAACCATTTAAAGGGGAATATCGGGCTGATCTTGATCTGGAAGGCACATGCGGTTTTACCTGATGTGAGATTGTTTGGAGGATACGAAATAAAGGAATCTGGTCTGGGAGGATCCAGGAGTGATCCCAAATGCTTGTGGGCCCTTTTAGGGTCATGGTAAGGAGGTGAGGAGCCAATCTAGCTGTGTGTGGAATCATCACCAGAGGCTGCAACGCACAAGAATCACCTGCATGTTTTTTATGATTTTGTGGACACTGGTGTCACGCATTGTTTGATTGGATTTGAGATTGTGTTTTTTTATAGGATTTACATGTTCAGTTTTTTTACCAACATTATTATTCATTTGTGCATTATTAGTTCGATCTTATTCCCATAGGGCAGTGGTCGGCAAGCCGCGGCTCTTTACACGCTTTAATGCGGCTCTTGTGTGTCGGGCGCCCGCTCCCCTCCCTCCTCTCGGGCAGCAGGGACTCTGCAGCGTGATCCAAAAAAAAAACAGCCAGGGCAGCGCGCTCAAATGCAATAATTGGCCAGTCTCGCTGCCACTCACATCCTGATAGCCAGTGATTGGCTGTCAGGATGTGTGTAGGCGGGGCAGCGTGACGAACGTGAGAGGAGCTAGGCTCCTCTCACAGTCCGCCCTGAAGACCGGAACGGCGCGGGAACACGGCGAGAGGAACGCGCGGAGCAAAGGTAAGTGAATTGACACAGGGGGGACTTGGCTTACTACTTGCTACTTACTTACTACTACTATATGCGGGATGAATTAATATGGGGGATGAATTACTATATGGGGGATGAATTACTATAGGGGGGGTGAATTACTATGGGGGATGAATTACTATGGGGGATGAATTACTATATGGGGGATGAATTACTATATGGGGGATGAATTACTATGGGGGATGAATTACTATAGGGGGATGAATTACTATATGGGGGATGAATTACTATGGGGGATGAATTACTATATGGGGGATGAATTACTATATGGGGGATGAATTACTATGGGGGATGAATTACTATATGGGGGATGAATTACTATGGGGGATGAATTACTATGGGGGATGAATTATTGTGGGGGATGAATTACTATATGGGGGATGAATTACTATAGGGAATGAATTACTATATGGGGGGATGAATTACTATATGGGGGATGAATTACTATATGGGGGATGAATTACTATGGGGGATGAATTACTATAAAAACTTACTGAAGCTAAAAACAGTGTACCATCCTATGTATTTTCAGTTTTAAAAATGTGGCTCTCAAAATAAATTTCAATCATGGTTTTGGCGAGATTTGGCTCAGTTGAAAAAAAAGGTTGCCCACCACTGCCATAGGGGATTCATATATTTATTTTTACATTGTCACTTATATGTATATTTTTTATATATATATATATGGTTTGAGTGTTTTTATAACACTGAGCACTTTTTTGTCACTATTTTGCAGTTACCCATCCCCCAGTGCTTGGATCACATGTGTGTTTCACTTTGTATCAATATTTTGTATTGAGTTTATTCACTTTTACTGGTATATCCAGTATTGGAATATTGGAACACTTTAAGTTTGTTGTTTATTCACCATTTGTCACATTTATATATCCCATTGGGTATTTATTCACTGTTTTAGAGAGCGCTACACCTTTTATTGTATTTTTTGTTCTTGTTCACGTGTAGGTAATGAGGTGTTAGCAGCCTATACTAGTTTAATTAGGTTTCTGAGTGCAGGAGGTCCTCTTTATTATATGATTGGCCAATCAGTGATCACATGATCAGGATCTCGCACAGAGGTCCCGTCCGACGATCGGTGTTCCACTGTGTCCAGAGGTGGGAACAAGCAGGGTGCAGGGAGGCCGTTTATAAACGGCCATCCGACCCTGCACTGCCACCGTCTGGCCGTTTTATATACAACGGCCAGACAGGAAGTGGTTAACAAACAGGCACTTCCTGTACTTTATTATTAAGGGTGCAGTTGCAGTGAATGCCCAATAGATGGCTCCCTACGCAACACAATGATGATATACAGTACAGAACAATTATATTGTTAATTCCCATATATATATACACTATATCGCCAAAAGTATTGGGACACCCCCCCAAATCATTGGATTCAGGTGTTCCAATCACCTCCATGGTCACAGGTGTATAAAATCAAGCACCTAGTCATGCAGACTACTTCTAACAACATTTGTGAAAGAATGGGTCATGCAGGAGCTCCGTGTATTCAAGCATGGTACCGTGATAGGTTGCCCCCCGTGCATTAAGTCCATCCATGAAATTTCCTTGCTACTACCATATTTTCCGGCGTATAAGACGACTTTTTATACTTAAAAACATACTCGAAAAATCAGGGGTCATCGTATACGCGGGGTATACAATGTGAACCTTTAGTTCGTTTGGGCCAAGCAGGCTCAAAACGAATGTCCCTAATTTGTCAGCCCGCTGGATGTGCAGTAATACTGTATGTAGGGTAGCTTCGGCTACATACAATATACTGCGCTGAGCCAATCATGGCGAGTGATGTATTCTATTAATGAATAAAAAGCCTGTTCGGATTGGCTGAAGTTGTGACATCAGCCCGCCTCTCTGACTCAACCAATCCAAGCAGGCTTTGTATTCATTAATCGAATACATCGCTCAGCACGGTATACTGTATGTAGCCGAACCTACCGTACAATACAGTATTACCGCACATCCAGCTTGCTGACCGATTACCGTAGGGACGTTTGTTTTGAGCCAGCTTGGTTCAGCGCGGTATACTGTATAACTGTATACTGTATGTAGCCGAAGCTACTGTACATAGAGTATTACCGCACATCCAGCAGGCTAACAGATTAGGGATGTTCATTTTGAGCCAGCTTGAGTCAGTGCAGTATACTGTATATATACTGTATACTGTGTAGCCAAAGCTACCGTGCATACAGTATTACCGCACATCCAGCGGGCTGACAGGTTAGTGGGAGTATATTTAATCAAACCTGATGTTTATTCAAATCTGATGTTTTTAAATGGTGTTGCCCCGGAAGGGGGGTAGTCTTATACGGCGAGTATAGCCCAAAACCTATGTTTTAACTGGAAAATTAGGGGGTCGTCTTATACACCCAGTCGCCTTATACACCGGAAGCAACTGGGAACAACAGCAACTGAGCCACGAAGTGGTAGGCCACGTAAAATGACAGAGTGAGGACAGAGCATGCTGAAGCACACAGTGCGCAGAAGTCGTCAACTGTCTGCAGAGTCAATAGCTAAAGACCTCCAAACTACATGTGACCTTCAGATTAGCACAACAGTCTGTAGAGAGCTTAATGGAATGGGTTTCTATGGCCGAGCTGCGGCATCCAATCTTACATCACCAAGCACAATGCAAAGTGTCGGATGCAGTGGTGTAAAGAGCAGTGGAGACGTTCTCTGGAGTGACGAATCTAGATTCCTGTCTGGTAATCCAATGGGCGTGTCTGGGATTGGCGATTGCCAGGAGAATGGTACTTACCTGACTGCATTGTGCCAAGTGTAAAGTTTGGTGGAGGGGGGATTATGGTGTGGGCTTGTTTTTCAGGGGTTGGGCAATTTCATGCTCCCAACTTTGTAGTAACAGTTTGGGGATGGCCCCTTCCTGTTCCAATGTGACTGCACACCAGTGCACAAAGCAAGGTCCATAAGGACATGGATGGGCAAGTTTGGGGTGGAGGAACTTGACTGGATGAATTAGAGCGGAGACTGCGTCTGACATCAGTGCCTGACCTCACAAATACGCTTCTTGAAGAATGGTCAAACATTCCCATAGACACACTCCTAAACCTTGTGGACAGCCTTCCCAGAAGAGTTGAAGTTTTTATACCTGCAAAAAGTGAGCTAACTCAATATTGAACTCTACAGACTAAGACTGGGATGAGTGAAAAATCTTTGGCCGCCACTCATCTCTATGCCCTTGAAGGACAGATGTCACTTCCTGTTCCGGCCATTTTTTTTTTTTCCAGAAACCACTAGATCAATGCTTTTTTTTAATCCAATGCTTTACATTGCAGAGGAGAGATGTGGGGTCTTATTGATCCCATATCTCTCCATAAAGAGGACCTGTCACTAATTATTTCTATCGTAAGAGATGCATGCATTCTTGTGATAAGAATAAACTTTTTTTTTTTTTAATTTAATGGGTTTTTTTTTTGCGGTCCCTTTAAAAAAAAATGTAATCACTTTTAAAGTGCCCCCGTCCCCTCGTGCTCGCACGTAGTGGTGAACTCATACATATGTAAACAGTGTTCATACCACACACCTGAGGTATCGCCACGAATGTCAGAGCAAGAGCAATAATTCTAGCACTAGACCTCCTCTGTAACTTTACACTGCTAACCTGTAGAATTTTTAAAGCATCACCCATGGAGATTTTTAAGTACCGCAGTTTCACGCCATTCCACGAGTGTGCACAATTTTAAAGCGTGGCATGTTGAGTATCTATTTACTCGCCATAACATCCTCTTTCATATTTAAAAAAAAGTGGGGTATATATTGTTTTTTTTGTTTTCTTTTATCAAAGTGTATTTTTTTACAAAAAATATATATTCATTTTTAAAAACTGTATTTCGCTTTCGGTTTTCGGCCAAGTGCATTTTGAATTTCCTTTTAGGCACCAGAATTTTCATTTCGGTGCACCACTAGTGTGTATATGTGTGTGTGTGTGTGTGTATATATATATATATATGTGTATATATATATATATATATATAAAAAAAATTTCTTTTTCACATTCACCAGCCACTTTATTAGTTACACCTTTCTACCCAGTGTGGTCTTCTGCTGTAGTAGCCCATCTGCTTCAAGGTTCGACGTGTTTTGAATTCAAAGATGGTATTCTGCATACCTTGGTTGTAATGAGTGGTTATTTGTGTTACTGTTGCCTTTCTATCATCTTGAACCAGTCTGCCCATTCCCCTCTGACCTCTGACATCAACAAGGCATTTTCGTCCACAAAACTACTGCTTACTGGATATTTTCTCTTTTTTTCAGAGCATTCTCTGTAAACCATAGAGATGGTTGTGCATGAAAAACCCAGTAGATCAGCAGTTTTATTGGCACCAACACCCATACCACGTGCAAAGTTACTTAAATCCCCTTTCTTTATCATACATCATGGGACACAGAGCAGGCCTTAATAATAACTACACAAGAAGTGTTTCAGTTTTTTCACCAATGTCTGTAAGGTGGATGGTCACTTAAGTGTTGCATGTTCTCTAGGAGCATACCTGAAGGTCCAGAACGGTTCCATTGTAGAATCAGGGACTTTCGATGCTGGATTCTGCATAATGGAACCCTGTACAGTATAATACTGACCAAGGCGCTTTCTAGTGGGGTGCTGTACAGGTTCGAGGCAGTGGCCCCACATTATGGGGACTGAGTCCTTGAAGGTCTGCATGACAGAGCCCGCCATGGTGGGTGAAGGTTGGACTCCTGTTATGGTTCAGGGTCCTTCAGCAGGAATGGTAATTTACATTTGCAGTATTTCTCTGAAAAATCTGACTGGTCATTCTCCTGGTGGCCACTGGGGGCAGTGTGCTGTTGGTCTGACCAGGCCATGCTGTGTGTGTCTCTAAAGGAGTATTGGACTGAAGTTTCTCCTCCAGCCACTAGAGGTCAGGGGGCTGCTCTCTATAGCCTGCATTGGTGCAGTGGAGTCAAGAAGTAGATGGGCAGCCATTTCAGCTTGTGATCCCATGTAGCTGGCGATTTATGAGGCTCCTGAGAGGTAGCAGAGAAACAAAGCAGTCTATGGCTGGATGATGGTGTGTGAGTATTTCCTTTGGGGGAGTTGCATAACCAGACAGGGCATGATTATACAATGCATTAGCATGCACAATCCTGGGAGGCTTGTACAACTGTTTTTTGATACACCCCTGCAGAGGGGGATCAGTGCACCTAAAGAATATGAGTCTCCAGAGTAGCTTGCATTTGATCTGCATGACCTTATATTTTAGCTGCACTGAGGTAGCATGGAGGCACCCAAGTGCATTTAATTTTGATGCAGTTCTTTGAAACCATACGCTTTTAGACAGTTGCAGCATTGTATTACATTATTGCATGCATACCTGCATAGTTTTGTGACCTGTATATTGAATAAACTGCATTTGTACATGCGTTCCTAATACTTAGGCCGCATCTGTACATGTGTACCTGATGCTTAAGCTGCATCTGTACATGTGTACCTGATGCCCAGGCCGCATCCATACATGCGTACCTGATGCCTAGGCCGCATCCGTACATGCGTACCTGATGCCTGGGTGGCATCTGTACATGCGTGCCTGATGCTTAGGCTGCATCTGTACATGCGTGCCTGATGCTTAGGCTGCATCTGTACATGCGTGCCTGATGCTTAGGCTGCATCTGTACATGCGTGCCTGATGCTTAGGCTGCATCTGTACATGCGTGCCTGATGCTTAGGCTGCATCTGTACATGCGTGCCTGATGCTTAGGCTGCATCTGTACATGCGTGCCTGATGCTTAGGCTGCATCTGTACATGCGTGCCTGATGCTTAGGCTGCATCTGTACATGCGTGCCTGATGCTTAGGCTGCATCTGTACATGCGTGCCTGATGCTTAGGCTGCATCTGTACATGCGTGCCTGATGCTTAGGCTGCATCTGTACATGCGTGCCTGATGCTTAGGCTGCATCTGTACATGCGTGCCTGATGCTTAGGCTGCATCTGTACATGCGTGCCTGATGCTTAGGCTGCATCTGTACATGCGTGCCTGATGCTTAGGCTGCATCTGTACATGCGTGCCTGATGCTTAGGCTGCATCTGTACATGCGTGCCTGATGCTTAGGCTGCATCTGTACATGCGTGCCTGATGCTTAGGCTGCATCTGTACATGCGTGCCTGATGCTTAGGCTGCATCTGTACATGCGTGCCTGATGCTTAGGCTGCATCTGTACATGCGTGCCTGATGCTTAGGCTGCATCTGTACATGCGTGCCTGATGCTTAGGCTGCATCTGTACATGCGTGCCTGATGCTTAGGCTGCATCTGTACATGCGTGCCTGATGCTTAGGCTGCATCTGTACATGCGTGCCTGATGCTTAGGCTGCATCTGTACATCCGTGCCTGCTGCTTAGGCTGCATCTGTATGTGCATACCTGATGCTTAAGACGCAAACCTATGTGCATACTTGATGCCTGGGTGGCATCTGTACATGCGTAACTGATGCTTAAACTGAATCTGTACATGCTTACCTGATGCTTAGGTCGTATGCATGCCTGATGCTTGGGCCGCATCCGTACATGTGTACCTGATGCTTAAGCTGCATTCGTACATGCATACTAACATAGACTGCATACCTACACTTGCATGAACTGCATAAATTGCATAATTACATGCGTACGTGTGTGAATTAGGTACTGGTATAATTTGCATACTTACATGCCTATGTACCTGCATAGCTGCATGCTTGCTTGCCTGTGGAACCGCATATCTGTAGACCAAGATGGCTATGGACGAATATCCCTGCAGGAATGCATAGTTAGGGGACAATATAGTTGCTGTCTTTTTTCACTTAAAGGGTCCCAAAAGAGGTATCCAGCAGAGAGGCAGGTGCAGCGCCCTCGGGTCCAGTGGACTTGAGGGGGGGTAATCTGGCAGTGTTAACATTTGTGGTGTCAGGGGTGTCTAGGCCACTGTGTTTGTCTGGCATTGCAGCTATTCCTGGTGGTGGACCTGCAATGGACTACGGTTGCATTACTCTGTATGCGCCTGATCTTGTCTGAATTCTGAATCTAATCAGCGTCAAGCCCTGATTATAACTTGGAGGGGAGACTGCCTGAGTATACCAGGTGTTGTAAGCTTTTCCCCTCCAGAGTTTGTGACAGCTGTGTTTTGAGAATTGTCTTGGGCAGAGGATGCTAGGGCAGCCTCTCAGGTGATTTGAGACACTCAACAGGTTTGCAGGCCCTAAACCAAACAGGGGTGTGAAGTCTTAGATCTCAAGGCACTAGACATAAGTCTAGACGTCCCTCTGTTTCAGATGGGATCAGTCCAATCAGTGGTGACTGCTCTGCAAGTGATAGATTTCGGGTGTCGATAGTTTTTGATGACGCATATCTTCCTGTGCCAATTCTTTGTAGGCTTATCAGGGGTTCTGTGATTGTTATAGAGAATCGCCATTTTATTGTGGTGGGGCACTGCCCTTTGGGCTAGCCACAGCTCTCCGAGTGTTTGCAAAGCTCCTAGCCCTTGCTGAGGACACAGGGTGATGTCAGTCTCATAATACCTTAATGCTCCTTTGCTCAGGGGGCACCCGGTTTCAAGTTTAAAGCAAAATGTAAGAAGCACAAGTATCCTTCGGTACATCTCTGCATGAGAAAATGATCTCTACATTGATGTGGTTTCCTTTGTGTGGTTCTGCTCCAGGTCTTTTGTAGAGGAGCATTCTATCTGTCTGGATCATGAAGGTCCAAGCATTGGATTACCGGAGGGCTTTGTCCCCGGGGTTTTGCAGAGTCCAAATTGGTGGTTTGGAAGATAGTAACCATTGATGCCAGTCTCTCTGGTTGGGGGGCTGGTTTAAAGGTGGCTACAGTTCAGGGAACATTTGTCTCCACAGGAGGGAATACTGCCTATCAGGCAGTACTCCTTGCGCTGAATTATTGGGCGAATCCATTGCACAGGTTAAGGTCTGGGTTTAGTCCGACAATGCCACGGCAGTGACATATATCAACCACTAGTGCAGCACTAGGAGTCATACAGTTCAGGAAAAGGTGAACCACATTCTGTCTGTGGCAGAACAGCATGTGCTCTCTGTCGACAGTACTTATTCCAGCTATAGGAAACTGGCAGGGGTTTTTTCCCCAGAGGTCAGCGGCTGATACTGGGAGAATGGTCCCTGCATCCCAAGAAGTTCTCGGCAATCTGCCAGCGTTGGGGGAAGTCTGGATGTGGATCTACTGACTTTCAGATTCTACAACAGGTTAGACATGTTGTGCCCATGTCGAGAGTCCCACTGGCAATAGGGGTGGATGCACTGGTAACACCATAGGGATCAGTTCCCCCTAATCTATGCTTTCCCCTGATTCAACTATTGTCGTGTCTTTTATGCAGGGTCCAGGAGGAGGTAACACTGATAATAGTGGTAGCCCGGCCTAGCCCAGGAGGACTTGATACACCGACATAGTGTATCTGGCAGGGGACACTCCTTGGACACTCCAGTCCGCCCAGACCTATTGTCTTGGGTCCAATATAGTATCCTGTATATGATTGCTAGGATTGGAGGCTTGGCTTTTTAAGCCCAATTCTGTTAAGCTTCCATTATAGGACCTGGAAATCTTATTTGTCTGGTGGGAGGCCAGGAAGTAGCACCCGCAGAAGTGGGTGATTGTAAGGTTGTTTTTTAATCATTTCTCCAATCGAGAGGGGAAATGAAATTTACCTTGAGTACCATTTAAAGTCAGATTTCATCTTTATCCATTCTTTCCCAGAATCCATTGTTCTCACTCCTGGATTGGAACTTCGTGCAGGGTGTAACACAGATGGTTCCGTCTGTAAGGCCACCCTTGTGTCCTTGTGACTTTTGCTGTCCTTGCAGAGGCCACCTTTGGAACCAATTAAAGAAACGTAATCCTTTGTTTTCGAAGGTGGCTACTTTGATTACTATCACTTCAGCAGGAAGAGTTTCAAAGTTGGTGGCCCTTTCATGTAAGGAGCCATTCTTGGGCATCATGATAGGGTGATGTTGCGTCCTCATACATCTTCCTGCCTATAATGCTTTTTTGGTTTTCACTTAAATCAGGACAGTGTCTTGCCTTTATTTTTTCCTAGTCCACAGTTGGCAGGGGGAAAATGGCTGTATACTCTGGATATAGTTCAAGTGGTCAGGATTTACATGAGTTGGCGGCACAGGTCAGGAATCCTGGTTTGTGCTGCCAGAAGGGCCCAAAAAGGGCAGACGGCATCCAGGGCAACTATTTTTCATTGGATCTGGCAATTAATCATTCAAGCCTATGGTTTGAAGTTCCATCCTTGCAGGTAAGAACACACTCTACCAGGAGTATGGGGGCATCTTGGGCTATCCGCTACCTGGCTTCAGTTGCTCAGCTTTGCAAGGCTCATACATGGTCTTCGGTTTATACATTCACATGGTTTTACCAGGTGGGGTTGTCAGAGCCACGGTGGATTCTGCCTTTGGCCACAGTGTTTTGCGAAGTGCTGAGTAGCTTCTTGTGGAATGTTGGTGGTGCTAATTGTGATCTCACCCACCCCTCAAGTGTTATTGCTTTAGGACTTCCCACATAGTTATTGTTATCGCCTGCTCTGTGTCCCGTGATGTACGATAAAGAAAACTGGATGTTTTCTACATACTTACCTGTAAAATCCATTTCTTGAAGTACATCACGGGACACAAGGGTCCCACCCCTCTTTCTGGAATATCATTGCTTGCTACAAAAGCTAAAGTACTTCCTGTGCAGGAGGGGTTATATAGGGGAGGACTTCCTCTCTGATTGGTCGGTCAGTTGTCCATTCACTTATAGGTCGCATATAACCCACATAGTCATTATTCTGGCCTGCTCTGTGTCCCGTGATGTACTCCAAGAAATGGATTTTACAGGTAAGTATGTAGAACAAAATCCAGTTTTCCTCCCCATTCTGATGCCCGGTTTGAACTTCAGCAAGTCATCTTTACCACATCTAAAGATGCCATGTGATTGGCTGATTAGCAATTTGTCTTACCAAGCAATTAAATAGGTGTACCTAATAAAGTGGCTAGTGAATGTATGTATGTGTATGTTTGTATGTGTATATATATATATATATTTGTGTTCACTAAAATTCATTTTAGTGGGGGTTTTTTTTATACACATCTGTGCGAATATTGTAAAACAAAAAAATTTTAACTGCTGGCATGTTACTCTCCAGGGCCTCTGCTTTCAGAAATGTAAAGTTCTAAGTCATATTCTAGCAAGAAAAAAATTATGATTTTTAACTTAAAAATGTAAATAATTGCCCCAGACGTGAAGTGGTTAAATAGGGCTCTGGCACCAAAACCCAGTGTCAGATGTGCAAACTAATTCATGTTATTTGCACACTTTGGCACTCGTGCAAATGAGAACACAGCTTTGACTCTGGACCATGAGCTGCAGTATGTGCACATGCAGATCTTTGGCCAATACAAGACAATGGATGTACGTACCCATCACTTGTATGTGGCTGTATTCATGTAAGCACCAAACATTTCTGCATCAGAGTTTACCCACACATGCGTGTATGGGTATTTCCCCATATGCATCACATTTGCCTTTAGGTAAATAGACCATACGCACATGCACAGGTTCACATGTATTGGTGGCTGTACACATTACCAGCAGCTCCCAAGGGGCAGGAAAACCCTGGGGATTCTATGCTAGAAGACTTTTAACCTGGGTTCACATATATGCGGTGCAGTATATCGCATGTGATTTGCACAGGAACCACACCGCATTCCTGTACAAATCACATGTGATTTGTGTGCAGTGCGATTGGAGCCATACATTTTATATGGCTCTAATCGCACCGCACCCGCACCAAAAAGCTGCAGGACCCTTGCTTGGGTCCGCACTAGAATAGGATCGCATGGGTATTCACACCTATGCGATCCAATTCTGCACATCGCACCGCGTTTTGCGGAACGCTTTCGGGGTGTTGTTAACTTAACATACACATCCGCGGTGGTTTGCAAGAACGGGGTGCAATTCTGATGCGGTGCGGAATTCGCACAGAAACCGCTGCAAATTCCACACCGCATCAGTGTGAACCAGGGCTGAAGCATATTAACATCTGTGCTTGAGGCCTAAGTTTGGAAACCAGCACTAGTTTTGTTGTCATTAGATCTTCCTCTAGACATGCACTATTCTATGTCCATTGCATAGAAGCAGATCCTGCAATTTTGTTTGCTGCGGTGTTTGTAGATATTTTGGACTTCATAGTGTGATGTCACCACTTGTGCTAGTGGTGTTGTTGACATATCAAGCGACATCACTGTTATTGGTCAAGGTTCAATGATCATCTTCATCTTAAAGTGGTTCTAAAGTCAAAACCGTTTTTATCTTAACCACTTGCACTCCAGAGGATTTAACCCCTTCCTGACCAGGCCATTTTTGCGCCTATGGCACTGCATTACTTTAACTGACAATTGTGCGGTCATGCAAATTTACGTAATTTTTTTCACCATGAATTGAGCTTTCTTTCGGTGGTATTTGATCGCCTGTGCGTTTTTCATTTTTTGTGCTATAAGCAAAAAAAGGCCAACAATTCTGAGAAAAAAACAATATTTTGGACTTTTTGCTATAAAAATCCAGTAAAAAAAATTTAAAAAATAAAATTTTGTCATAAATTTAGGCCAAAATGTATTCAACTACATGTCTTTGCTAAAAAAAAATCGCAATACGCGCAAATTAATTGGTTTACGTGAAGGTTATAGTGTTTACAAATGTATTTATTTATTTCAGGTACTTATATAGCGCCGTCAATTTACGCAGTGCTTTACATATATATTGTACATTCACATCAGTCCCTAACCCTCAAGGGCTGTACAATCTAAGATCCCTAACTTAAATTTATACATACGCATACTAGGGCCAATTTAGACAGGATCCAGTTCACCTACCAGCATGTCTTTGGATTGTGGGAGGAAACCGGAGTACCTGGAGGAAACCCACGCAGGAACAGAGAGAACATGCAAACTCCAGGCGGGAGGTGCCGTGGCTGGGATTCGAACCATCGACCCTAGTACTGCCAGGCAGACATGCTAACCATTTAGCCACTGTGCTGCCCATGGCAGTATAAATACTGGGATTTTTTTTTCTTCCTACTAGTAATGGCAACGATCAGCGACTTTTAGTGGGATTGCGGGACTAAGCGGGCATTCTGAGACTGGGGGGGGGGGTTGACTTGGTATCACTGAGATCCTCAGTGACACCAATACAGTGATCAGTGCTAAAAAACAGCACTGACACTGTACTGATGGCACTGGGCAGGAAGGGGTTAATGTAAGGGGTGATCAAAGGGTTAACTGTGTGTAGGGAGTGTTCTGCTGGGGGGGAGGGTGTGTGCTGTGCACAGCCATCCCGAGCAGTATGCCCGAGCTGACAGGGAGGAAGACTGTTTGTAAACAAAACAGTCTTCTTCCCCGTCAGTGATTGTCGGTAAACATCGGGCACCGGCGGGTAATCACCGGACGGGACCTGGTGATTGACATCAGCAGCCGCGGATAGTGGCGCAGGTAGGGCTCGTGCGCCCCTTGCCCGGAGATGCAAAATCACGTACAGTTGTGTCCAAAATTATTCAACCCCCAATGCTGTAAAGGGGTTTAGGGACTATAGTGTACATTTGGAATTGTATTCAGAATCAAATCCTACAAGGACGTTGTAACTACCCAAATGCAACTAAAATGACATCAATTGTTTATGTAATACAGTAGTAAATGGTTCTTATGTGGTTTCTTCATTGCCACAATTATTCAACCCCTTAAAGACTACCACTCTGAAGAACAGAGGTTCATACAGGTGCTTTCCATCAGGTATTGAAAACACCTGTGGATGTCACCGAGCAGCAATCAAGCATAATAAGCACCAATTAGGCAGCTTTAAAATGACTGTGATACTCAGCTCCTTCTAGACATTTACTGGTGTGGTTACAAACATGGTGAAGGCAAGAGAATGGTCCAGGAAGACAAGAGAAGAGGTGATTTCTCTTCACAGGAAGGGCAATGGCTATAAGAAGATTGCAAAGATGTTAAACATACCAAGAGACACCTTAGGAAGCATCATTCGCAAATTCAAGGCAAAGGGCACTGTTGAAACGCTACCTGGTCGTGGCAGAAAGAAGATGCTGACTTCGACTGCTGTGCGCTACCTGAAGCGTAGAGTGGAGAGAAGTCCCCGTGTGACTGCTGAGGAACTGAGAAAAGATTTGTCAGATGTGGGTACAGAAGTTTCAGCCCAGACAATAAGACGCACACTGCGTAATGAAGGCCTCCGTGCCAGAACTCCCAGGCGTACCCCCTTGCTGTCTCCAAAGAATAAGAAGAGTCGACTGCAGTATGCCAAAAGCCATGTGGACAAACCACAAAAGTTGTGGGATAGTGTTCTGTGGACTGATGAAACAAAATTAGAACTGTTTGGGCCCATGGATCAACGCTATGTTTGGAGGAGGAAGAACAAGGCCTATGATGAAAAGAACACCTTGCCTACTGTGAAGCATGGTGGAGGGTCAATCATGCTTTGGGGCTGTTTTGCTTCTGCAGGTACAGGGAAGCTTCAGCGTGTGCAAGGTACCATGAATTCTCTTCAGTACCAGGAGATATTGGATGGAAACGTGATGCAGTCCGTCACACACCTGAGGCTTGGGAGACGTTGGACCTTTCAACAGGACAATGATCCCAAGCATACCTCCAAGTCCACTAGAGCATGGTTGCAGAGGAAAGGCTGGAACATTTTGGAGTGGCCATCGCAGTCACCAGACTTAAATCCGATTGAGAACCTCTGGTGGGACTTAAAGAAAGCAGTTGCAGTGCGCAAGCCTAAGAATGTGACTGAACTGGAGGCCTTTGCCCATGAAGAATGGGCGAAGATACCCGTAGATCGCTGCAAGACACTTGTGTCAAGCTATGCTTCACGTTTAAAAGCTGTTATAACTGTAAAAGGATGCTGTACTAAGTACTAAGATTGAATGTCACTTGGGGGTTGAATAAAACTGATAATGCTGTGAGCACAGAAAAGACATTTGTGGTTATTTCATTATAACTGTTATGTTATATTTGTCTGACCTACAAGTGCCTCTTTAATGTAAATGTAAGCAAGATGACTGAATGATCAAAAGCAATGTCAAACTGGCCAAAACACTCAATTTCAGTGGGGGTTGAATAATTTTGGACACAACTGTATGTATTTGTGATTTTCCGCACCCGTGCCACCATGTAGCAGTATATCTGCTATACGGCGACGGGTAAGCGGTTAAAGAAGAAGTCCAGTGAAATCTGAACATAGCACCGGCTTCAGGGTAGAGGAGGGACAGCCGACAATGGATGCCCCATAATAAATCTATGGGTGATATCACCACATAGGCATTGCAGCTGTTGTCGATCTCTCCTCTTCATTGAAGCCAGCCACTTTGGAGATCATGTAATTGGACCAGGGAATATGTAAGTGTACACATCTTTCCTCTACAGGGTAGTAAGTATTGGGCTTAGAATAGGGGTTGGAGCAGGTTTAGGTAGCATTTGAATGGACTTCTACTTTATGCACTCCCTACACTAAAGTGGTTGTAAACCCTTACACATACTTAGTGAAGTGACTGGCCGTCAGTGATAAACAGAGATTAAACAAATCCTCTCACATAAGTTGTACCTGTTTATATGTAGTTTTCTTTTCTCTACATCCATTCAAAGTTCAGAATTTAAAAAGCTTGTCTGAGCTGTCAGAAAACAGGGTGGAAAGCTGAAAATACACAATGCAGAGCTCAGTGAGGAGAGCTGATTTGAAGAAAGGGACACACTCCCTTCAGACAGATACAGAGCTGAGGCTGTCAATCTGCTGGAGCTCACTCCCATCACCATTTTTCTTTTAGTGTTAGGAAAACTAGTCAGAAGTTATTTATGCTGATAGCAGAGGAACAAAGCAGCAGACAGAGAGGACGCTTACTGCTCTTAACTGATACAAGTATACACTATAGAAGGATATGCTTTTTTCATATTTCATGTCTGGGGTTTACAATCACTTTAAGGTAAAACCAGTAGTGTTCCAGTAGTTGTATCTAGTTGAGTCTTTTCTCGATCCAGCACTGCAGTGGCACTCTCCCCTCTTTCTTTTCTCACAGGACACAGAGGCAGCAGCTGGAGCCATTGGCTTCTGCTGCTGTCAATCAAATTCTGTGAGGAGGGGGCAGGCCCGAGCTGGACTGTGTCTATCTATGGACACACACAGCCTTGATCAGGAGTTCTCCGGCACAAGTGCACTCATACCAGCTCAGAAGGGGCAGGGAGTGCCGATGGCAGACCCCGGAAGAGGAGGTAGAAGAACACTCTGGCCAAAACCTTTGTACGGAACAGGTAAATACAACTTCTTTTTTATTTTAGGAAATAAATTAGCCTTTAAAGGAGAAGTGTGACCAAAGCTCTTTTGGCTATACGTCTTCTACAGGTCACAAGCGTGCACTTCGTTCTGCATGCCTTTGACCCATCTACAGCTGACATCACCCAGGAAAGCCCAGATACTTGGACCAGCAGCTAGCTCAAGCTCTCAGTAAGGCCGCTCCTGCCCCCTCCACAGCCTAGTGCTCTAGTGAGCATTGTGAGGGGCAAAGCAAAGAGCCGGTGACTGTAGACTAAAGACTGAGAATGGAGAGATCAGAGCGATCAGCATTTTTTGACCGCCCAGTTCTCTGTCTTAGAGTCGGAAGGGTACAGATGCAGCATAGATCGATGCTGCATCTACCCGATTAGGTATAAGGACCCATTCACACTGATCTGTTTTTTCCTGCATTTTTACCTTGCAAGAAAAACACAAATAAAATGTTCCCCTTAAATCATTTGAGACTCTTCACACTACTGCGCTGGGGGTATGGTGCATTTTGAAAAGTCCTGCTTGCTTCATCTTTGGTGTGGTTTTAAAGACCGCACCAAAAACACACTTCCTCATTGAACTGAATGGAAAACGCAGCAAAACACATTAAAAACACAATAAAAACGCACTGTGATTTGCGTTTTGGTGCATTTTTGAGTCATGTCCATTTTTCACAGGTGCAAGCAACCAAAAAAATGCACCAGCAATCCATCTGAAACAGCAAAATTGCGGCAAAAACGAATATGCATTTTACTGCGATTTTGATCCAGAGCAGTGTGAAAGAGCCATAATTGTTATTTTAAGACTCTGTATTCCTCTTAAAATGGCCTTAAAAGAGAGGTATAAAGTAGCAGAATGGTAGTTTTCTTTTTTAACCTGTATTCTGACATTTTGCTGGCCTGCTCCGAGATAAGGTGATATAATTTGTTGATTCAAATGAAAAAGCATTTTTTCTATAATTATATAAAATAAGAAAAGTCTAACTTATTTTTATGTTATTGAAAATTATTTTAAAGGTTTTTTTTCTTTTAAAATAAATAATTACCTGCTCTGTGCAATGGTTTTGCATAGAGCAGCCCGAATCCTCCTTTTCTGGGATCCCCCGCCGGTGATCTTGGCTCCTCATACCTTCCAAGTGCCCCCATAGCAAGCCACTAAGTATTTTTTTTGCTGCACCTAAAAGGTTTTTCATCTTAATGCAGAGATAGCATTTCAAACACTTTAAAACCACTTTAAAGTTACAAAAAGTGGGTCTGAATTTGATAATGCAAGTAATTATACTCCTTATTCAATTGTTGGCAGTTAGGTTTCACAGTTGTGATGCAAAAAAAAAAAATTAAACTGATAATATTGGATTGTCATTGCTGTTTAGCATCTACTTTACTTATCTACAGTAATGTCTTCAGGCTATGGGCCAGGTTAATTAAACTGATACATTGGTTGACAAGTGTAATCTTGTAACGAATAAAGCAAGTGCTCTAAATAATTTCCATGATCTTGTGTGTGTGTGTGTTTTTTTTAAGCAAGAGCTGATTTGTTTTTATTACATAATGTATATGAACAATTGTGTAATGTGTCAACCATATATCTAGAAAGCATCTGATGAAATATTTAAAACAAATACAACTGATCAGTATCATCACATCTTTGTGGTTGTGTTTAGAGATGTACAATTTTCAGGAATATTTAAGCCATGGGAGAAAAAACTTTTTTTCTCCTATTTTTTATGGAGAAAATGGAAATTTTGGGAAAAATTTAAAAAAAAATTTGGTGTGGAGTAGTCTTACAAATTGAAAGTAATTTTGTTACACTGCAGATTGCAGCTTTGCTCACAGAAATTGCACTGTGGAAATGTTTCCAAACTCTAGATCAAGGTTTTTTTTTCCTTTTTACCTTTGAGGAACCTCTAGCAAAAAGTCTGAGATCTCAGGGAACCCCGGAAATAATTTTCATATGTACAGCTCAAAGAACATTGATGTGATAAGTGAGCTGTAGACACAATAACAATTATTCTTACAGCATTAAACAATTGGATAAATATGAAAATTTACCTCCTTAATGTGAAACTTGTGCTTGCTTTTTTTTTTCTTTCTTTTTGCACAGATGTTCAATTCTAGGTCAAACTTGAGATAAGCAGTGTATAGGAGGTCAGAAGGGCAGAGCACATGGCATCCAGGAGAAAACAGTACAGGGGGGCCAGGGGAAAACAGTATAGGGGCAGGAGTTAACAGTACAGGGGGGCCAGGAGGGAATTGTAGAGGGGAACAATATAGGGGAACCAAGAAGGAGCAGTACAGTGAGGAACAGAAGTATTTGAACACCCTGCGATTTTCAAAGTTCTCCCACTTAGAAATCATGGAGGGGTCTGAAACTCACAATGTAGGTGCATTCCCACTCTGAGAGACAGAATTGAAAAAAAAATTCAGGAAATCACATTGTATGATTTTTAAAGAATTTATTTGTCTTGCACTGCTGAACATAAGTATTTGAACACCTGAGAAAATCAGTGTTAATATTTGGTACACAAGCCTTTGTTTGCAATTACAGAGGTCAAACGTTTCCTGTAGTTCTTGACCAGGTTTGCACACACTGCAACAGGGATTTTGGCCCACTCCTCCACACAGATCTCCTCTAGATCTGTCAGGTTTCGGGGCTGTCGCTGAGCAACAGAGAGTTTCAGCTCCCTTCAAAGATGTTCTATTGGATTTAGGTCTGGAGACTGGCTAGGCCACTCCAGAACCTTGATATGCTTCTTACGGAGCCACTCCTTGGTTATCCTGGCTGTGTGCTTTGGGTCGTTGTTATGTTGGAAGACCCAGCCACAACCCATCTTCAATGCTCTGACTGCGGGAAGGAGGTTGTTGCTCAAAATCTCACAATAAATGGCCCCATTCATCCTCTCCTTAATACAGTGCAGTTGTCCTGTCCCCTCACAGAAAAGCACCCCCAAAGCATGATGTTACCACCCCATGCTTCACAGTAGGGATGGTGTTCTTGGGATGCAACTCATCCTTCTTTTTCCTCCAAACACGACGAGTGAAGTTTAGACCAGAAAGTTCTACTTTGGTCTCATCTGACCACATGACTTTCTCCCATGCCTCCTCTGGATCATCCAGATGGTCATTGGCAAACTTCAGACAGGGCCTGGACATGTGATAACTTGAGCAGGGGAACCTTCTGTGCAATGCATGATTTGAAACCATGACGGTGTAGTGTTCTACCGACAGTGACCTTTGAAACTGTGGTCCCAGCTCTCTTCATGTCATTGATCAGCTCCTCCCTTGTAGTTCTGGGCTGATTCCTCACCTTTCTTATCATCAGTGATACCCCACGAGGTGAGATCTTGCATGGAGCCCCAGTCCGAGGGAGGCTGACAGTCGTCTTTAGCCTCTTCCATTTTCTAACAATTGCTCCAACAGTTGATCTATTTTCACCAAGCTGCCCCTTAGCCCTTTCCAGCCTTGTGGAGGTCCACAATTTTGTCTCTGGTGTCTTTTGACAGCTCTTTGGTCTAACCCAGTGGTGGGCAACCTTTTTTTTCAACTGAGCCAAATCTCGCCAAAACCACGATTGAAATTTATTTTGAGAGCCACATTTTTAAAACTGAAAATACATCTCCCATATAGTAATTCATCCCCCATAGTAATTCATCCCCCATAGAGTAATTCATCCCCCATATAGTAATTCATCCCCCATAGTAATTCATCCCCCATAGTAATTCATCCCCCATAGTAATTCATCCCCCATAGTAATTCATCCCCCATATAGCAATTCATCCCCCATAGAGTAATTCATCCCCCATATTAATTCATCCCCCATAGTAATTCATCCCCCATAGTAATTCATCCCCCATATAGTAATTCATCCCCCATAGTAATTCTTCCCCCATAGTAATTCATCCCCCCATAGTAATTCATCCCCCATATAGTAATTCATCCCCCATATAGTAATTCATCCCCCATATAGTAATTCATCCCCCATATTAATTCATCCCCCATAGTAATTCATCCCCCATATAGTAATTCATCCCCCATAGTAATTCATCCCCCATAGTAATTCATCTCCCCTATAGTAATTCATCCCCCATAGTAATTCATCCCCCATATAGTAATTCATCCCCCATATAGTAAGTCCCCCCCCATATAGTAAGTCCCCCCCATATAGTAAGTCCCCCCCCATATAGTAAGTCCCCCCCCATATAGTAAGTCCCCCCCCATATAGTAAGTCCCCCCCCATATAGTAAGTCCCCCCCATATAGTAATTCATCCCCCATATAGTAAGTCCCCCCCCATATAGTAAGTCCCCCATATAGTAATTCATCCCCCATATAGTAAGTCCCCCCTGTGTCAATTCACTTACCTTTGCTCCGCGCGTTCCTCTCGCCGTGCTTCCCGCGCCGTTCTGGTCTTCAGGGCGGACTGTGAGAGGAGTTCGTCACGCTGCCCCGCCTACATCCTGGCTGCCCCGCCTACATCCTGACAGCTGCAGAGTCCTGACTTTTGGGGCGGCCGCCCGAGAGGAGGGAGGGGAGCGGGCGGCCGTCCGAGAAGAGGGAGGGGAGGGGAGGGGAGGGGAGGTGAGGGGGCGGCCGCCCTGCACACGCCCGTCCGAGAGGAGGGAGAGGAGGGAGAAGAGCGGGCGCCCGGCACACAGAAGAGCCGCATTTAAGCTTGTAAAGAGCCGCATGTGGCTCGCGAGCCGCGGCTTGCCGACCACTGGTCTAACCCATGGTAGTAGTTGGCGTCTGACTGACTGTGGGGTGGACAGGTGTTTTTAAAGAGCTCAGACAGGTGCTACTAAGTTAGATTAATGAGTGGAGTAGAGGTGGACTTTTTAAAGGCACAGTAACAGGATAACCAGAGACCAAGAGCTATCTGTAACAGGTCAGTGACCTATGAAAATATTGAACCCAGAGACAGGCAGACAACATTTTCCAAGGGAGATCAGCAATTGCAGCTGTGTTCCTTTATATTGCGGTGGCCTGGGTAAGGCATAATTAAAATCCAGCCACAAGGGTCAGCTGTCCATCTCTCCTTGCCAGGAGCTTTCCATTTTTGCAGCCTTAGAGTGACCCTTGCACCAGCTCCAGAGAACGGGGATTATCCACTCCACACATCTCTGCAAGGATATCTCTGGCCTGTGGGACTTCATCTTTACCACACAAGGGCGCTTCATCTCTACATCTACCAGCTCCTATCCAGTTTCTGACCAGAAAGAGAGGAGATTCTTCAGGATTATTTATATACATGCGTATTACCAATACGGTTCTGGTTAGTGCGCATTTCTATCATTTGCACTGGAGAACAGCGAGCACTATTACAGGACTGCATTTTATCCATCTATGATATAAATTCCATATTCCATGTTTGGTTTTATGTCTATATTACTGTTACCTATACTAGAGCAATATCGCACAGCGCTGCATTTTATATTTGTATACGCTCATGTAACCCTGGTTGAGAAACACTGCTCTAGGTATTGCTGTCATTGTTTTACTGAGAGGAGGAAAAGAAAAACAATTCACTGACCAATTTCTAGGTAAACATTATACTGTAATGCTGGAGAACATTGATAATATGTTTTAAAGGTTATAAAGATAAACTAATTTGTCACATTTAGCTTCTTACCTGTCAATTAAGGCCTGAGAGGAGGAAAGAAATTATCTACTGTATCCCAACAAACACCCAACTGTAGGAGGTACAAGATGGAACCCACAAGCAAACTAAATTGGAGCCTTACCCCTGCAGTGCCCCTAGTGGTAGAAATGCACATTTCTCTTGTCTGAGAACTGCATTGAAATGTACAATGTTACTTGAATTGTATTCCATGATTTGAGAACTTTACATAAAGTCTCAATCTTTCATTAATGTTTTCATATTATACACTGTAGTTTGAATACCATGTCATAGATATATTATTTATCATTTTAAAAAAACTTATTCCACCCTTCTTTTTTCTTTTTTATATTTTTCCAATTTTTCCGGGAAAAAAAATAGCTTTGGAAAAAAGAGTAGAAAAGGGTTTATTTTTTCCATTTTCTCAGTTTTTTTTCCAGGCCTTCCCATCTCTAGCTGTGTTGCATCTCATGTGAATAGTAACAAATCATAATTAACACTATAAAAAAAGTACAACTCACAATTTATTCCAATGGTTAATCCATGTAATGGAATGCAAAAATGAATTTAAAAAAGTTAGCAGAAGACATCAACATATTAAAAGATATGCAGAGTAAGAAAAACAGAAAGCAGATTACAAATACATTCTGAGAAAATTGACATGGTCAGTGCTAATGCTCTCTTGATCATCTGGGACATTGGAGGTTGCATTAAAAAAAGGAGAGGAGTTAAGTATTCACAAGTGTTCTTAAAAAGGAATTCCAGGAACAAAGCTTTCTGTCATATCTGTTGGAAATGTTCTGCTCTGTTGATGTTTATGGTACACACAGATCACTTCTGTGTAAAATCCACTTTCATTTGTTCCAGATCGTACAGCCTTGGCTTGTATTTTGTGAGTCATTAGCTCTTTAATTAAAGAGATGTGTGGCACCCACCATTAGTGTTTCTGGAGGGAGCACAGACCTGTGTTAATAGGAGATGTTTCTCCTAAAGGCTAAGTTCACCTTTTGGTTTCGGGTGGAGATATCAATTCACGCAGTTTCATTTTTTGCCAAATTAAATATAGAAAAAAAGTGCTACGTTTTGGAGTGTGGCTTATATTTACTTTTGATTGTCAACCATATTGGGAAATAAGTGTTGGTATAGCGTTTTGGTAGCAGGTTCTAGAGTCACCTCCTTTCTGCCTTGCTTATTGCTGATAAAATCTGCCCTCTCATCTCTTTTACTGCACAAGGGGCTTTAAACTACAGGGATGAATACTGGTTAAATGTGTCTCAGACATTGTATGCTTCATGGTCTTGCCTCATTAGCTCAGATACACATCACACAAAGCATACTAGTATTTGAAAGCGCGCGGTAAAGGAATAATTCCAAAAGGGTAAATTAGCATTTTTTTCTTACCAGTCTTTTCAGCTGATGAGGAATACATTTTTTTACTTTATGTTCACTTTATGAGGCACAGTACAGAGAGCCAGAGGCTTGATTTGTCAAGAAGGTTGGCAGAGCCTCCTGTCTCCATGCAGCAAAATATCAAGTTGGAAACGTCCTTAAGTGTATACAAATCCTAACAATGAACTTCTCATGTATTCCCTTTTGTCTACCAGACATACCACTTAAAGTGCTTTGTTATATTTGTTTGATAAGTGCAAAAAATACCTATTGATTTTGACCTAAATATTGTGAGCTGCTAACGTGTGCTCTGTGCCTGTGCAAAGGAAGGGAATATGGAGATGGGGGGCGAGCAGAATTCTGTGTTCTTTGCAATTCATCAGAATTGAAGTAGACAAGAAGGTTTATTACATCCAATTACTGGTTGAAAAGTAGCTTTGTTTGCCTGATGGCCAGTACATATTTTATATTTTAAGTACATGTGGAATCAAACAATGAAAATGTATTTTTTTCTTACCAAGACAAGCTATATGTTCACAGGTTCTTCACTTTCATATTGTGCTTTTGTGAAACCCACTCAAGTTTATAATAAAATGTCATGTGGGTCATGGCAGACCAGAAAATTCAGAGGGGAAAATGTCACAGTACAGAAATGATCTCAAAACACTAGGAACATCAAAAGAAATTTCCATTTCCAGGCTCTCATTATGGGTCAGAGCTGTCAGTTGTGGCTGTAGTTTCCATACCTTTTAGGTCATAAAATTATATGTTTAAAAATCTGTACGGTGTTATATTTCTAATTAAATTTTAAATTTGATTTTTAACAAGGGTATATATTTGGAAGGAATATTTATGCTAACAGTTGTGTATAAAATGACAGTGGTTATAAACAAAGCATATCCTTGTATAGTGTGTACTTGCCGTGATCCAGAGCACCTAGTGTGATTTCTGTCTACTGTGTCATTCCTTTGCTACCTGCGTGAGTAACTTCTGACAGTCTATCAAGCAATCCCAGGAGACATCCCTGCATCTCCTCCATCATACAGCAGATGATTGACAGCCTGAGCTGTGCCTGATTCTCTGTGAGACTGTATAGAGGGGGGTGTGTCCATTGCCTCTACTCAGATGACAATCAGCTCCCTGCTCTCTGCAGTGTGTCTGATTTCAGATATCCTCCTCTTGCCTTCTGGAGCTCAGAACTGCTATATACAATGTGTGCTTTGGTAGACTGTAAGGGAGAGATTAACAGGTACAATTTATGCAGGAGAATTTGTTTCATTTGTTTGAATTTATGAGGAATTAAGCAAACCTTAGACAAAGGAGTGGCTGTGGATGTAGTATAATTGTATTTTGCAAAAGCATTTGACACAATTCCCCACATAAGGCTAATGTGTAAGGTAAAGTCTACAGGCTTGGAAAAATCTGTTTGTAAATGGATAGAAAACTGGCTAAAAGACAAAATTCAGAGGTAATGGTTAATGATTCATACTCTGAATGGTCTAAGGGCATTAGTGGTGTACCCCAAGGTTCAGTGTTGGGACCCTTACTTTTTCATACATTTTTAAATTATATAGCGTTTAGGATTAAAAATCCCATTTCAGTTTTTGCAGATGACACCAAGCTGTGGAATAATGTCCTTACAGAATGTCTCCAAGTTAGAAGATGACCTCAGTGCACTATTTAATTGGGCAACTATGTGGCAAATGAGATTTAATGTTGATAAATGTAAGGTTATGCACTTGGGGGCTAAGAATATGCATGCATCATACATACTGGGGGAGTACAACTGGGGGAATCAATGGTGGAGAAGGATCTGGGAGTTCTGGTAGATCACAAGCTTAATAATTGCATGCAATGCCAAGCTGCGGTTCCCAAAGTGGCTAGAATCCTCTCTTGTATTAAGAGGTATGGACTGCAGAGAGAGAGATATAATTTTGCCCTTGAACAAATTATTATCAAATAGGGATGCACCAAAATTCTGGCGGCCGAAAATAACCCTATTGGCATTTTGCGGAAAAAGTGAGTCAATACAGGTGCCGATAATTGCTCATTTATTGTGGCCCTCAGGCCGCTGACCGCTTTCTATTGGGCAGCTGTGACATCATGGTTCCTCCCTGCTCCATTCTCACTTGTGAAAAAAGACCACAAAAAACAATATTTTTTAACTTTGCTATAAACATATACAATAAAAAATGTAGAAAAATCAAATTTCTTTGTAAATTTAGGCCAATATGTATTCAGCTACATGTCTTTGGTAAAAAAAATCCCAACAAGAGCATATTGATTGGTTGATTGACTTTGCGCAAATGTCATACTGTCTACAAATGGCATTATATATACTGGAATTTGTATTAATTTTTTTTATACTAGTAATGACGTCGATCAGCAACTTATAGCGGGACTGCAATATTGCAGCGGACAATCTGACACTAACTGACACTGTGGGAATCGGTGACACTAATACAGTCATCAGTGCTAAAATATGCACTGTCACTGTACTAATAACACTGGCTGGGAAGGGGATAAACATTTAGAACGTTTATAATTATACGTGATTCGGCACATAGCGGTAAAAGCAGTCAAGCTGCTATAGAGCAGTAGGCAAGAGGTTAAGTACAAGATGCAGACATAACTTGCATGACAAGAAGAGCTGCACTGTTATAAGTTACAGTGATTGGAAAGTGACCTTTACACAGCTGAAGTCCTATTGATAATATTACAGTAAGTTATCTCTTTATAAAAATCAATAAAATTTGTTATATTAGTCACTACCCCTCCCCCCTTTTTTTATTTTTAGCTGGGTTTAGTTTAATATTGTTTAGTGCTTTTTTATTCCCCCTCAGATTTCATTCTAGCTCTAATCTGATCTTACATCACTGCGCTACCAGCAGTGGTGTGGAAATATTTTAAAGTTCCTGATAATGACAGCAACTTTGTAATCTGCAGTGTGTGCTCAGCTAAAATTTCAGGAGGGTGTAGAGTGCCAAGACATTTTTCCACGTCAGGTTTGCTATACCACCTGAAAACACGTCATCCAGTTCAGCATGTAGTGTACAATAAAGAAACTTAAAGAGTGTCCCAAGCACATTTATTTATTTCATTTATTTATTTCAGGTCTTACTCATCGCTTTACATATATATATATATATATATATATATATATATATATATATATATATATATATATATATATATATACAGTGGGGCAGAAAAGTATTTAGTCAGCCACCAATTGTGCAAGTTCCCCCACTTAAAAAGATGAGAGAGGCCTGTAATTGGCATCATAGGTAGACCTCAACTATGAGAGACAAAATGAGAAAAAAAAATCCAGACAATCACATTGGCTGATTTGGAAAGAATTTATTTGCAAATTATGGTGGAAAATAAGTATTTGGTCAATATCAAAAGTTCATCTCAATACTTTGTTATATATCCTTTGTTGGCAATGACAGAGGTCAAACGTTTCCTGTAAGTCTTCACAAGGTTGGCATACACTGTTGCTGGTATGTTGGCCCATTCCTCCATGCAGATCTCCTCTAGAGCAGTGATGTTTTGGGGCTGTCGCTGGGCAACACAGACTTTCAACTCCCTCCAAAGGTTTTCTATGGGGTTGAGATCTGGAGACTGGCTAGGCCACTCCAGGACCTTAAAATGCTTCTTACGAAGCCACTCCTTCGTTGCCCGGGCGGTATGTTTGGGATCATTGTCATGTTGGAAGACCCAGCCACGTTTCATCTTCAATGCCCTTGCTGATGGAAGGAGGGTTGCACTCAAAATCTCACGATACATGACCCCATTCATTCTGTCCTGTACATGGATCAGTCGTCCTGGTCCCTTTTGCGGAGAAACAGCCCCAAAGCATGATGTTGCCACCCCCATGCTTCACAGTAGGTATGGTGTTCTTTGGATGCAACTCAGTATTCTCTCTCCTCCAAACACGACAAGTTGTGTTTCTACCAAACAGTTTTATTTTGGTTTCATCTGACCATATGACATTCTCCCAATCCTCTTCTGCATCATCCAAATGCTCTCTAGCAAACTTCAGACGGGCCCGGACATGTACTGGCTTTAGCAGGGGGACATGTCTGAGTCCCTGGCGGCGTAGTGTGTTACTGATGGTAGTCTTAGTTACGTTTGGTCTCAGCTCTCTGCAGGTCATTCACTAGGTCCCCCCGTGTGGTCCTGGGATTTTTGCTCACCATTCTTGTCATCATTTTGACCCCACGGGGTGAGATCTTGCGTGGAGCCCCAGATCGAGGGAGATTATCAGTGGTCTTGTATGTCTTCCATTTTCTAATTATTGCTCCCACAGTTGATTTGTTCACACCAAGCTGCTTGCCTATTGCAGATTCAGTCTTCCCAGCCTGGTGCAGGTCTCCAATTTTGTTTCTGGTGTCCTTCGACAGCTCTTTGGTCTTCACCATAGTGGGGTTTGGAGTGTGACTGTTTGAGGTTGTGGACAGGTGTCTTTCATACTGATAACAAGTTCAAACAGGTGCCATTGATACAGGTAATGAGTGCAGGACAGAGGAGCCTCTTAAAGAAGAAGGTATAGGTCTGTGAGATTCAGAAATTTTGCTTGTTTGTAGGTGACCAAATACCTATTTTCCACCATAATTTGCAAATAGATTCTTTCCAAATCAGCCAATGTGATTGTCTGGATTTTTTTTCTCATTTTGTCTCTCATAGTTGAGGTCTACCTATGATGCCAATTACAGGCCTCTCTCATCTTTTTAAGTGGGAGAACTTGCACAATTGGTGGCTGACTAAATACTTTTTTTCCCATATATATATATATATATATATAGTACATTCACCTCAGTCCCTAACCCTCAAGGGGCATACAATCTAAAGTCCCTAATTCACATATATACATACTAGGGCCAATTTAGACAAGATCCAATGAACCTACCAGAGAAACCCCACGCAGGCACAGGGAGAACATTCAAACTCCAGGCAGGTGGTGCCGTGGTTGGGATTCGAACCAACAACCTTAATACTGCCAGATGGAAGTGCTAACCATTTAGCCACTGTGCTGCCCACATCAACACCATCTGTTGCCACAGTTATTGAAAAGGCTAAAAAATCTGCAAGTGACAGTCCAAAGCACATGGCAATACAGAGAAGATATTGAAATTTATTGCGTTAGATGACAAGCCATTCTCTGTTGTGGAGGACATTGGATTTTGCAGGCTCATACAACATATTGAGCCATGGTACACACTACCAAGCAGATGTTACTTTGCAGATACCTGTCTACCCGAAATGTTTGACAATGCTGCAAAACACATTCACAAGTTCATGACTACTGACATCCCAGCTCTCAGTTTTACTAGACATTTGGTGTTCAGATGTCAGTCCAGCAAGCCTGCTTAGCCTGACAGCGCAGTGGATTAATGCAAATTTTAAATAGCAAAACATCTAACTTAATGCTCATGAGTTTGTTGGATCACACACTGCAATAGCAATATCTGATGCTTTAAATACAATGCTCAACACTTGGCACATTGCTAAGTCTAAAGTGTCTCTGATTGTCCAAGATAATGCACGAAACATGACAGGCTATGGAGGACAGTGGACTTCAAAACATACCGTGCATGGCACATACGCCACAGTTGGCTGTGAATGAGGGATTGCTGAGTCAGTGCACCATATCAGATATAGTAGCAAAAGGGAGAAAAATTATGGGTCACTCTCTGCTTGCTTATTCCAGATTACAAGCTTTGCAGATACAGTTTGGAACGTCACCAAAATGACTGCAGCAAGATGTAGCCACTCGTAACAACACCTACTATATGCTGCAAAGTCTTCTCGAACAAAAGCATGTTTTAGCTGCATACATTGCAAATTACAAACTGCTGGCAACATTGAGTGCACGTCAGTGGATATTAGCTGAAAATAGTTTGTTCTAACTCCATTTGAACATTTAACAAAAGAAATAAGCTCAGCTAGTGCTTCCGTTGCTGAAGTTATTCCCTTGATTGCTGCACTGAAGCACCTGCTGGGAAAAGAGTCAGACACGGACCATGGCGTAAAAACTGCTAAAACCTTTATTGGAGGCTGTTAATAACCAGTTTCAAGACACAAAGTCCATCCCTCTATACTGTATTGCAACAGTTCTAGATCCTAGATTTTAAGAACATTATTTTAATGAGGAGAAAAAGCAGCGTTCACGGGAAATGATACAGACACAACTTTAAGGGATGATGAAAGCAAATGGTGAAGGAGATTTGATGCGCAGCACAGAGGAAGGTGTACCAGAGAAACGGTTGTGTACAAGTGAAGAACACACTCCCTCACTATCTGATATGTTTGACGAAATGTTACAGGAAAGCACCCAAGTCCATAGCAGTGCCACAACAAGTGCAGCTACCCAACAGCTGGAGATTTATTTAGCTGAACTGCCTATTGCCAGAAGTGGCAATCCCCTTGAATACTGGCACATGAACAAAGAATGTTTTCCATTGCTTGCACAGATTGCACACAGATATTTATCTGCCCCAATCACCAGTACAGAGAGTGAGAGACTATTCAGTATAGCATGTTGTATTCTTGATGAGAAGAGGAACTGTCTTTCCTGTGAGAAAGCTGAGCAACTTGTTCTTAAAGCGAAATCTGCCACTTTCACTTAAATAGAAAGCAGTCCAATTTTCTATGTTAATTGTCTAGTTGTTTTGCACTATAAGCTTCAATTAAAGTTGAACTAAGTTTACATAACAGAATAGAGGGTGGGCCCTTTGCTATTTTGTAGGTTAATTCTGTTACTATTTTGCACAATAATTTATTTCAATTAAAGTTGAAATATGTTTACATGATACAGAATAATGGCCTTCAGCCATTCTGTTTTAGTTCTGTTTATTACTGTTTTGCACAGTAACTTTGCAATTAAAAGGGAAAATTGTATTTTCACTTGCACAAGACGGATTAGAGTCTTTTTGCCATTCTGTTAGGCAGTTATATTGCACAATAATTAATAAAAGTGAAAATAAGTCTACACAAATATAGAGGCTCTTTGCCATTCTATTTTTTGCCTTTTTACTTTCAATAAAAGTTAGTTTACATCAATGGATTGTATTTTTTCAATTTATATTAATTTAAATTCATGTTATTAATTAAAAAAGTCAAATATAATACATACAATTATATTTTTTAAAAACTGTTGGTTTCGGTTTTCCGCCAACCTCATCCTGAATTTTCGGTTTCCACACCAGAACTTTCATTTCATGCACCACTATTAGTAAGATCTCATTTTTAATATGCAGTTTAATTTTGGGCACCAATTCACAAAAAAGATATTGGGGAACTGGAAAAATTTAAGAGAAGGGCAACCAAACTGATAAGAGGCATAGAGGAGCTCAGCTATGAGGAAAGATTTGAAGAACTGAATTGATTCTTTCTTGCGAAGAGGAGTGTAAGGGGGGATATGATCAACATGTATAAATACATCAGTGGTCCATATAGTGAACTCGGTGCAGAGCTATTCATATTAAGGTCATCACAGAGGACAAGGGGGCACTCTTTACGTCTGGAAGAAAAGAGATTTTATCTCCAAATATGGAAAGGTTTCTTCACAGTAGGTTGTGAAAATGTGGAATAGACCTGGATTCTTTCCTCGATACACATAATATAACTGAATACTAACATTTATAGGTAAAGTTGATCCATTGAATATCCCATTGCCGTTTGGTGGATCGTGGAGGGTTTTTTTCCCCTGCAGGAGCAAATTGGATTATGCTTTGCTGGTTTTTTTTGCTTTCCTCTGGATCAACTGTGGTTATAGAATATACATTTTATGCTCCTGGCACAGTTACCGGTGGTTAACAGAAAGCTCCCGATCTCTACTTGCGATCTGGAGCTCACTGATCATGTGACCACTGTGACAGAAAATCTTGGCAGTCACATGATCACAAACCCTGCCCCGCCTCCCGGCATCTAAAACCCATTAAAAGGACCAGGAGGCGCCAGCGCCAAAGGATTTAACTCAGTGACTACTTTATTGGATATACTGTTCATATGAAGAACTAGGTACGACTCACTCTTGAATTACTGCTGGATTCATCAAGGTGCCAAAGATGATTTCTTAGAGATTTGCTGGAAACACACTAATGCTATAGTCCTCCCATACCATGGTATCTTAAAGGATTTATGCTTTGTACACCACATTCTGCCTCTACTACTACCATATAGCAGGAGAAACTGGGATTCTCCAAACAAACCAACTCTCCAGGTTTGCTGATACTATGCCTATTTATATCCTTAAATTCTTGTTCTTAGCTGAGATAGGAGAAACCCTTTCTGCCTTTCTGAACACTAGGTTCTTTGAATACATATGTACTTTCTGCCTGCTTTAAAGTGAAGTTAAACTCCAAGCCAAAAATGTAATATATTACAGTTTACCAGTCATTAGATGTGGTGGCTGTATTAGTTTTCTATTTTAAGACTTTTCCCCCATGTGTTTTCAACTAGTGATCTGGTCACTATTACACCTCCTGTATTATTGCTGCTACTCTGAATAAAGGAGAAAAGGGGCACTTTTGGACAGAAGCATTGTTAATCTGGGGGAAAGGGAGTGTTAGATGTACTAGCAGATTTAGTTACACTAGCACAGTGGAGCTATACTCCTGATAACACTTTTTAAGCAGTTACAGTAAACAGTTGTGTTTCTTTTAGAATAAAAGTTTTACATTAATAAAAGCTGATCATTAATAAAAGCTGACCTCTGTCAGTGGTAAATGGCTTGTCTCATATCTGTAACTGCTACATCTACAGGGCAGCTTGTTCTTTTTAAAAACAGCAGACATACTGGCTAGATCAGCAAATGGAAATTACAGAAATAAAGTCTAAAAAAGAAAACAAATGCAGTCATCACATCTTAGAATTGGTAAGCTGCAATATAATAAATGTTTGCTTTTGGGTTTAATACTGCTTTAATGTTGGCTGTTCTCCAAATTCTTTTATTAACTAGGCAATTTTACATTGTAAATTGCTGCTTACTAGGTTTTTGTAAACACGAGGAACTTTAAAACATAAAAATCCCAAGGGCTCAGCAGTTTTTTGTAACCACCACCTCAGATGTTAATCATTTTTTGTTGAAAACTGATGACAATACAGTATCCTCTTCCTCTTGACCACATCTGCATGCTTTATGTACTGAGTTACAGCTACATTTAGTTACATACTTTAACAAGCAGGTGTATATATATATATATATATATATATATATATATATATATATATATATATACACAGAATGACAAATGTTACATCTTTTCATTGCAGAACATACTATGGCAACACCATTAGAAGATGTTGGGAAACAGGTAAGCGATGAAGTTATACATTTGTTCTTGTTTATTTACTGTTTGTGATCATAGTTAAACATAAAGTGGAATTCTAGCCTATCCTATCTATATCCAATTTAAACAGAAAGAAAGAGACAAAACTATCATGCTGTAGGATACTTTATATATTGCTAACTAAATAAAGTTGTAATGGGATATTGCATGATTTATAAGCTATTGTTCAGAGCTAAACAGCGAAAGACACATTTAAAGGAATTGTTCCTTTTAGCTTAATGTATATATGTTGTAAAAAAAAATGTATCTCTCCTACCTTCATTGATTTACACCGCTTTTCTGATTCTTGACCATGGGGTTTATAGCACCACCTACAGGAGTGGGACACTAGGCAGAAAAATAACACAGCACTGCCTATGGTTAGTCCTAGCTGGTTTAAACCACTTCTATGCTATAGGCAAGCCAGTTATTAATGTTTAGTGTTTCAGTAGTAAGAACCGAGTTCCCTGTTGGGACCTGTGGTTCCATAGCTTTTTCTTTTCCCTTTCTTTTTTTCCTGGGATTTTTCCTGTGGAGACCTTCAGTCAACAGCCAGGCTGGGCAACTGGCTGGATAATCTAGATCCAGTGGTCACCCTAGTTTGGCCAAAGATCACAAGCATACTTTTATCTATGTGCTAGGTTGAATGTGACAACCCCATCCTGGACCAGGGCGGCCAGTGAGTTAAATGTCTTGCAGGAGCACACATGACTGGGTGCCAGAGTCCATGTCACAGTATAGCACAGCCTGACAGTCCCCCTCTTCTGTAGAAAAGAGGATCTGTCATGGGTGTCTTACCCACATGCTCCACTGGATCGGTAAGTAGATGCCTCCTCCTTTCCCTCTCCTCCTGGACGCACAAGACAACCAAGCCTGCGGACAAGTCCTCTTCAGTGTGAATGTTTTCTCCCATCTGTTTCCAGGATGGAGGGGTCATCTTCGTTGCCTGTCGGAAAAGTGGTTCATGAACTGGTTGTGTCCGGCTACTGAATCGAGTTTCCTTCATATCCACCAAAAAAACTTCTTTCCCTCCAATTTTCGCCTTTCACCATTGGGCCCTGTGCAAGAGCTATAGTCCCTGTGCCTGAGCCAGAAAAGTTCCAGAGGTTTTTACTCCAACCTGTTTACGATTCCAAAAAGAATGGGGTTTGTCCGATTTTGGACTTCCATGGCCTTGAATTGCTTTGTGCAGATGCAGACGTTCTAGATGAAACCCATCCAGTTGGTGACTTCTCTTCATCACAGGGATTTGCTGGCATCCATAGGCATCAAGGATGCATACCTGCAGTTTCCCATCTACAAGAGACATCAGCGGTTACATTGCTTTGCAGTTGGGAACGCAAATTATCATATTGTGGCACTACCCTTTGGTTGGCCTTGGTCCCCTGGATATTCTCCAAGGTGCTTGCTCCAGTCCCTGCATTGCTGGGACAAAGGGGGAATGTCTTGATGGGTTGTCTTGAGGACTTGCTCCTGTGGGAGGACTTCCAGGGTGCACTGGCAGACAACATGTAGGTCACAATGCACTCCCTGCTGGACTTTGGATGGGTCCTGAACCTTTTAAGAAGTCTGCCCTGACCCCGACTAGAGGGATGGAGTGTCTAGGCCTGAATCTTGACTCAAAGCAGGCCATAGTGCTTCTCTTGGAGGACGAGTTCCAAAATCTTTGGACTGTGGTTCAGCTACTCGTGTTCCACAAGTCTTTCCTGCAGTCTTGCTTGCAGGCTCAGGGTCTTATGGTGTCTGCTTTCAAAGCGGCCCCATATGTGTAGTTCTGTACCAGAGTTCTGCAGAAGGAAATCCTGTTGACATCAGACTAGTCTTCTGCTTCCCAGGGCAACCAGGTTAATCTGGGCTGGTTGATGAGGGCCTCCCTTTGCTGGTATCTCCAATCTCCTCCCCTACAGGCCAGGAAGTCCTTTTCCCCTCAACTGGATGGTAGTCACAATGTATGCCAACCTGTCTGGCTGGGTAGTTGTCTTGGGTTGGAGGTCGTCACTAGATCGCTGGACTTCAGAGGAGGCTCGGCTACCCATCAGCGTCATGGGACTGCGAACTATCATTCCATTCTGTGTCTGCAGTAGTGCATGAATCTTCTCTGGGGGCTCCAAGTTAGGAGCCACTCGGACAACACAACAGAAGTGGCCACACATTCCTTAATCTGCACTTTCATCCAAGGGATTCGTCATGTAGTATTTCCTGTGTGTTTCCCATTGCTGCCATAAGCTTAGTTACCTGAACTTAGTTATTTAGGCCCTCCAAAAGCCTTCCTTTGAGATTATTCAGAATATTCCCCTGCAACTTTTTCTCAAAGGTTGCATTCTTAGTCGCCATCAATTCTGTGCGGCGGATGTCGAAACTGTGAGTCTTCCTCTCTGGTCTTGTGCAAGGATAAAGTGGTTCATCGTCCATGTCATTCCCTTCATCCAAAGCTTGTGTCATATTTTTACCTGAATAAAGACATTGTCCTGTCATCCTTTTGTCCATGATCATCACATCGTAAGGAGATTGCCGTTTTGTGTGTGCCTGCCTGCTATAGCCTCCTTCTGGAGTTCAGATTCTTTTTTTGTTCTCCGGGATGGTCTAAGGCTACCTTCACACTGAGGAGTTTTTGAAGCAGTGTTGCGTTAAAAAAAGTGCCTGAAAAGCTCCAGAAAAATGATTCTCTATATATGTCTATGTATGTCATGTATGTTTTCACACTGGGGCTTTGTGCTTCTGTTGAGGTGTAAAAACTTGCAGCATCTTTGGAGCATGTTTGTTCATTAAAAAAAATGCCCCAAAAACGCCTCTTCCCATTGAAATCAATGGAAAACGCCTCAAAAACGCCTCCAAGAAGCGTTTTTGGTGCAGTTTTTAAGTAACATGTCCTTTAAAAAAATGCCCTGAAAGCGCGGTAAAAACGCGACAAAAACTGCAGATGCGTTTTTGCAGCAGATCAGTGTGAAAATAGCCTAAGAAAAGGCCTGGTAGCCTCCTCTGCTACTATATCCCATTGGCTTCAGCAGACAGTTGTTCTAGCATAAGCTAATAAGGGTCAGGCTCCGCCCTTCCCCGTTTATGGCACGCTTCACCAGAGCGATTAGTGACACCTTGGTGTTCCAACTTCAGGTGTCTGTGTCTCAGGTTTGCAAGGCACTTTTAACTTTTAAAAAACTTTGTTGCAAATTCCTGTTTCTGCTCTGAAGAAATAGCTGTTTGTTCTACCATAGCTTTTGGATATTTCTGAATGGAAGTGTCTAGTTAATTTTAGGCAGCTGGTGCAATTTCTATGTTTTGATGAGAAAAGTTGCAGTGTCTGCATTATTATGAAAGGTATTAATCCTTAAGCAATATTTCACAAAAAATTAATTTTTGTTGAAGAGGATCCCTAAAACCCAACTTGTATCTTACTTCAGAGTAGGAAGTTACATTTCTGTGGTGTTCTGTACTCCAACTGTGTATAGAATACCTCCAGGTTGCCATACTGCATTGAATTTTACAGAGAATTACAACATTACAGATTGAAAAGGAAGGTCATTTTAATTGCATCACATTACAGTACGGCTTGTGTAGCAATTGAATATGATATGTGATTTTTTTTTTTTATTTTCTATGTTTTCCCAGGGAACTATTTTTTAGCTCCTTCCCACCACATCTTGGCAACCAAGTCGAAACAGCTTCACGATCATGTAATCGCTGTGATTGGCTGTCTTAGTGATTACAGGACGTGGTGCCCATCCTGCTGGCTTCCAAATGTAAACAGAGATGGGAGCTGTCAGTGACAGCTTGGCCAGTGTGCTGGGAGCATGCAATGAATGCACTCAGCACACAACCTCAGAGCCCCATGGAAGCATATGTGCTGCAGCTGGGCATTAGGACCCACCAGTCCAGCCACCATACACATGCGTTATGCTGTTGCAGACAAGTTAAGAAAGAATGCAGCAGTACAGCAGTCGTTTCCTTTCATATGCTCTATCCCTGGTTGAAACCTCAGATGCAGCTGTATGGTGGGATGCAGGTACTAAGAGGATTTACCTTACTGGTGTAATTCAGTAGCCCAAATACCTTTATTCAGTCTTAGGACAGGCCAGGTCCCAAAGGCCCCCTTTTCTATAATGCAATATGCAGAAAGGAGAGAGCCTGTAAACAGCAGTAACACAGTAGTGTTTTTTGTTTAGTTTTTTTTTTATTCCCTTTTGTAAAATAGTTTTATTGCCTATTGACCCTGCCAGTAGATGTTTTTTTTTGTTGCTTTTCTACTTCCTGCAATCACTGACAGCACTATGGTATAATTGCACAGAAGCATTGTCACCTGGTGGGACAGGTTCATCTAAGATGTAGTTTAAACAGGACTTTAATTATGAGAAAAAAACTAATAAAATCTAATGTCCGCTATTATTGACAGACAACATCATATGTCATGTTTTTGTTTTGCTCATTGATACACTGTAAAATAACAATAGAATATGTGTAAAGGGAGGAAAGGTTTGATGAGAAAGACAACAGAATAGGGCATTAAAGCCAGGTGAGAGAATTTACTGTAGAGGAAATATCGCGAATAAAATATGGAGGAGAAAAAGGAAAAAGAAGAGAGCTGTTTGAAAAGGAAGAAGGCAAAAAGAGGTTAGTGTAGTAAGGAACTGGCTTCAACCAAGTGTCACTATATAGAGATAATTATGGAATTCTACTTGGTAATATAGTGAAATGTTTGAATGCTAACCAGAAGAAATAAAAGATCAGACAATGAAAATGTCAAAGTCAAATGTTATGACCCAAAAATAGAACTGGTAGTCCCATAATATAAGAAATACGTTAAACATTAAACACAGAAGACTTTTGGTATGCATTTAGAAATGATAAAATAAGGTGGGTTGACTTTATAGAGATGTATACATGAACTAATTATTCAGGTGTGGGAGAAGAAACAAATACCAGAAGAACGTATATTGATATAAACTTACACAGAGCCACTCCATATTAAGATAAAAAAATATATATATATATACAGTCAGGTCCATAAATATTGGGACATCGACACAATTCTAACATTTTTGGCTCTATATACCACCACAATGGATTTGAAATGAAACTAACAAGATGTGCTTTAACTGCAGACTCTCAGCTTTAATTTGAGGGTATTTACATCCAAATCAGGTGAACGGTGTAGGAATTACAACAATTTGCATATGTGCCTCCCACTTTTTAAGGGACCAAAAGTAATGGGACAGAATAATAATCATAAATCAAACTTTCACTTTTTAATACTTGGTTGCAAATCCTTTGCAAGTGGGAGGCACATATGCAAACTGTTGTAATTCCTACACCGTTCACCTGATTTGGATGTAAATACCCTCAAATTAAAGCTGAGAGTCTGCAGTTAAAGCACATCTTGTTTGTTTCATTTCAAATCCATTGTGGTGGTGTATAGAGCCAAAAATGTTAAAATTGTGTCGATGTCCCAATATTTATGGACCTGACTGTATATATTATTATTATTATACAGTATTTATAAAGCGCCAATAGTTCGCTCAGCGCTGTACATTACAAAGGGGGACAGAACATGTGACAGAACAATACCAATACAATGCAAAACATGAGGGGATTGAGGGCCCTGCTCTTTCGAGCTTACAATCTAGGAGGGAGGGGATGGTGGCACAGGAGGAGATAGCTGTGGGGGATGGAGTGGTAGGAAGAGTGGAGGAGGTTGGCAAGTTAGCAGGGGGTGGGGTAGGCTTCCCTGAAGAGATGGGTTTTCAGGGTGCGCCTAAAGGAGAGGAGAGTAGGTGATAATCTGATGGGTTGGGGCAGGGAGTTCCAGAGGATGGGTGACACCCTGGAGAAGTCCTGGAGGCGGGCATGGGAGGAGGAGACCAGGGAACTAGAGAGAAGGAGGTCTTGTGAGGAGCGGAGTGTGCGTGCTGGGCGGTACTTGGATATTAGGTCAGTGATGTAGTTCGGGGCAGTGTGGTGGACAGCTTTGTACATCAGCGTTAGGATTTTGAATTTGATCCGTTGGGCAATCGGAAGCCAGTGGAGGGATTGGCAGAGGGGGGTCGCGGAGATGGAGCGGTTGGAAAGGTGAATGAGTCTGGCAGCCGTATTCAGGATCGACTGAAGCGGGGACAGCCAGCGGCGAGGCAGGCCAGTGAGGAGGGAGTTGCAGTAGTCTAGTCGTGATATGATGAGGCAGTGGATGAACTGTTTAGTGGTTTCTGGGATTAGAAACGTGCGGATTTTGGCGATGTTGCGGAGGTGGAGTCTGCACGAGTTTGTTAAAGATTGGACTTGGGGCTGGAAGGATAGGTTGGAGTCCAGAATGACACCAAGTACTCTGGCCTGCGGGGCGGGTTTGATGGTAGCGTTGTTCGATGTGATAGAGAAGTCAATGGGGGGTGGTGTCCTGGGGGGAAGACAAGAAACTCGGTTTTGGAGAGGTTCAGTTTAAGGAAGTGGAGCGACATCCAGTCTGATATGTCGCTCAGCAGGTGTGTGATTCGGGCGGAGACCGAGGGGGTGAGGTGGGGGGTTGAGAGATAAATTTGTGTGTCGTCGGCATAGAGGTGGTAGTTGAAGCCGTGAGAGTGTATGAGTTGGCCAAGGGAGGAGGTGTAGATGGAGAAGAGAAGGGGCCCGAGGACAGAGCCTTGAGGGACCCCAACAGAGAGGGGGAGTGAGAGGGAGGTGGTAGCATTATAGGTAACGCTGAAAGAGCGTTGTGACAGGTAGGATGAGAGCCAGGAGAGAGCAGAATCTCTGAGGCCGAGGGAGTGTAGTTTTTTGAGGAGGAGGGGGTGGTCGACTGTGTCGAAGGCCGCAGAGAGGTCAAGGAGTAGGAGCACTGAATAGTGGCCATTAGCTTTGGTGGTTAGCAGGTCGTTGGAGAGTTTGAGTAAGGCAGTTTCGGTGGAGTGTAGGGGACGGAAGCCGGACTGTAGGGGATCGAGGAGGTGGTTGTCGTTGAGGTGAGAGCATAGGCGGGTGTAGACTAGGCGCTCGAGGAGTTTAGATGTAAATGGGAGCAGGGAGATGGGTCTGAGGTTGGTTGGGCCATTAGGGTCCAGGGAGGGCTTTTTAAGTATGGGGGTGATGTGTGCATGTTTCAGAGGGGAGGGGAAAGTGCCGGAGGAGACTGAGAGATTGAAGATGTGGGTGAGGGAGCGTAGAATGGAGGGAGGTCATAGGAGTTGTGAGGGGATAGGGTCGAGGGGGCAGGTGGTGAGGCGGGCATCAGAGAGGATCTTGGAGACTTCCTTGATGGTAGTAAGGTCAAAGGTGTGGAGTGTTGGGGGAGCTTCAATATGAGGAATGTAGGGTGGGGTGGAAGAGGAGGTCAGAGCAGTGGTGGGGCCGTGGGAGAGGGGTGATGAGGGGATAGCTGAGTGAGGGGGAAGGGGGTTGGAGGGAGTTTGAGCAGCGACGAAGTCCCTGCGGGTTATGTCGAGGGGGAGGGGGGATGAGGGGGTAGTTGTGTGAGAGGGGACAGGTTGAGAGGGCGTGTGAGTTGCGGCAATGTCCTTGCGAATTGTGTCAATCTTGTTTTTGAAGTGATTGGCAATCTCAAGGGCAGTGAGTGAGGTGCTGGGCGGAGGTGGGGGTGGCAAGAGTAGAGAGTTGAAGGTGGAGAAGAGTCGGCGAGGATTGGAGGAGAGGGCCTTGATGAGGGTCAGGAAGTAGGCTTGTTTGGCAGCATGGAGGGAGGAGGTGTAGGTTTGGAAGGCAGATTTGTAGCGGGTGAAGGCTTGTTGGGATTTTGTTTTGTGCCATAGTCGCTCCAGGGCACGACTGTGTCGTTTGAGGGTTTTGGTGTGATCAGTCTGCCAGGGCTTGAGCGGTTGGGGTCTGATGTTGCGTGTGGTTAAAGGCGCTAGTGAGTCAAGGGCTGTTGAGAGCGCGTTGTTGTAGGCGGTCATAGCCAAGTCGGGGCAGGACAGGAGGAGGATGCTGTCGTGGAGTTGATCAGCTGCAGAGTGGAGGGGGGCAGGGTTAAGGTTGTGGAGGTTACGGCTGGTAGTAGTGTGACATTTGGAGGGGTAGGCGTTGCAGGACGAGGAGATAGAGAAGGTAATCAGGTTGTGGTCAGAGAGAGGGAAGGGGGTGTTAGTGAGGTTGTGGGGAGCGTAGCGGTTGGAGAAGACAAGATCAAGGATATTACCGTCAGAGTGGGTGGTGGATTGTATGCACTGTGCAAGTGCAAAGGAGGAGGTTAAGTGGAGGAGATGGGATGTGTCCGGGTTGTCGAGGTTAACAGGGATGTTGAAATCCCCAAGGATGATGGTGGGTAGCTCAGAGGAGACGAAGAAGGGTAGCCAGGAGGAGAAGTCATCCAGGAACCGGGGTATGGATCCAGGAGGCCGGTATATCACAGCAATCTTCAGGGGGGTTATATGTGTGTGTAAAAAAAAAAGCAACATATAGACTTTGAAATCCAAAGTTAGTATCCCAATCTTTAGGGTCTGGCTATGATGGTACCGCTTATAGAGGATTAATGACATAGACGCCCTAATCAATAATGCGTATAGCTCTGTAGAGTGTTATTACATTAAAGGTGTGCTTGTCCACATCCAAAAATTCAACATGTTTTGCATGTAGTGTAGCTTCCTTTTATATACATCCATCGCTTGGGTTGGTAGTCCATCTGAAGCCCTTGTGTCCACCCCTAAGACCTGTTTTTGCACAGCTTATGCTATCCAGCCATCTTGATGTGAGCATGAAATCTGTTTATCTGTTTGCGATATGTTAAATTGTATATTACGATGGTCTATGTAAAAACTAATGTTTTGTCTTTCATTATATGGTGATACCCCATAATCATTGGTCCTGAAGAAGCCACGCTATATGCAAAACGTGTTGACCTGTTGGATGTGGACAAGTACACCTGTATTGTAATAATAGTCTACAGAGCTATACACATTATTGATTAGGCTGTCTTTGTCCTTAATCCTCTCACCATGCTAGCCAGGCCCTTATGATTTGAATACTGGCTTTGGATGTTAATGTTTGTATGTTGTTGTTTTTTTTTTTTTTAATTATGTAATAAAATATTTGATTTTTATTTTAGTACGGAGTGTCTCATACATGTGCCGATAAAGTCCAACATTGCTGTAGTGGGAGTATTCCTACCAGTTTTTTTGTCTGTAAATATATTTGGATGTGGCACAGTGGAGGTTTTCAGCTTTAAATATAAATTTGCACTGTCTGTAAAAAAAAAAAAAAAAAGTAAAACCATATGTAAGAATCATCATCCATCTCCCTTCTAAATGGTGCATATAAATAATCACAAGAAATATTGTAAGGCCAGGAAAAATAATACTCAACAATACAAAAAAAAAGAAAAGGTGAAGTGCAATGGTGGTTTGAGACAAGTATATCTCATGTAATTTCTATAGGGCCATCTCCTAAATCACTCCTTAATAGGACGAAAGCCCCTTAGTGTCTTGTGTGGCTCTGCTGTGCTTTCCTGGACCACAGGAAGAAAATCCAGGCTGGCAGGATGTGCTGGGCCATAGCTTCAACAACTTGATATACAGCCTGGGGCGGCTCCTTGTCCTTTTTTCTTTTGATTTTTTTTTCCTCCTCATTTTCGTGCTCTTTTCCTTCCCTTTTCTGTGTACTCCTCATCCTTTGGGAAATGTACCCTCAACTCATATTGTGCTGGCAAATTTAAAATGTTTGATTTCCCATTCATCATTCTGACAATAGCTACCAGGACACGCAGAAAGAATGCATCTACGCAGCAGGAACAGAGATGACATTAAAAACCTCACCAAAGGTCCAACCCTTCCCTACTCATTCTAAAGGTTAAGAAAATAGGTTTTGGTTATGCATACACTTCAATGGGCATTGCCTATGGAGGGATGTCCATATAAGAAAAATCAAAGAGCAAAACAACTACTGGTATGCCGCTTTCCAAAAACCCTGGTACAACAAAAGGATGGGGCAGTTTGTTAAGCCCAACCAACAAGGGCCGAGGGCACAGCATTTCTCTCTGCCCAGCTGTCTACAGCCTTTCCACAGACTGGCCACCCAAAAATACAGTCTCATCCACATATCCTTCCATTGCTTAAACAACAGTAACACCAACAGCATCACTCATAAAAACAGATAAAAGTGACGGCAGAAAAAGACCGAGTGGTCCATCTCGTCCCAAGCATGTTTGAAGCTATTTATTGTTGACTGGCTTACTACCTCTGCTGGAAGCTTACGATATTCCAAGCATCAACTACTCTGTCAGTAAAATAGTACTTTCTGAGATTTGTTTTGAACTTTAATCCAGTTAGTTTAAGGTCATGTGCCTGTGTTCTTGATTTTGGTTTCATGTTGAAAATACTGCCCTCCTCAACCTTGTTCACCTCCTTGATGTATTTAAAGGTTTCAGTCATGTCTCCCCTTTCCCTTCTTTCCTGCAGACTGTACATGTTAAGTTTCTTAAGTTTCTTGATACGTTTCACCACCCAGACCTTTCACCATTTTTGTTACCCGTCTCTGGACTTGTTCTATCTTTTCAATATATTTTTGTAAGTGAGGTCTCCGCAACTGGACACAGGATTCTAAATGAGATCTAACTAAAGATCTATATAGGGGAATCAGGACCTCCTTCTGCCTGCTAGTGACCCCTCTAGTGATGCATCCTAGAATTCTATTTGTTTTCCCCACTGCCTGGCCACACTGTTTGCTCATTTTGCAGTCATCTGAAATAAGTACCCCCCTAGTCCTTTTCCTCTGAAGTGCTGGCCAACAATATACCCCCAATGCTGTACTCTCTCAAGGGATTCTTTTTACCTAGGTGCATTACTTTACATCTAGAAACATTGAACCGCAATTTCCACTTTTTTGACCAGTCTCCCAGCAATTCCAAATCATGTTCCATGTTACATACAGCTCCAGGGATATCATCCCTATTGCATACCTTTTGTGTCATCAGCAAAAAGACATACCTTACCCAACAAACCTTTAGTTATATCACTTACATATAGATTAAATATAATTGGACATAGTACAGAGCCTTGTGGTACACCAGTGACTGGTCTCTTTTCCGAGTGAACCCCATTTACAACCACACTCTGGTATCTATCCTACAGCCAGCAGCATATCCACTGAACCACCCAAGGGTGAAGTCCTAGCTTGTACAACGTTTGTATTAGATCATTATGTGGAACTGTATTAAATGCTTTGCTGAAATCAAGATATGCTATGTCCACAGCACCACCCTGGTCCAAAACATTGGTAATATAGTAAAAAATCCAGTCAGATTAGTCTGACATGGACATGATCTGCCCTCAGTAAAACCATGCTGCTTTGGATCCTGCAAGTTGTGTGTTTTTAAGTGATCAATGATCCTTCTTTTCAGGATTGATTCCATTAACTTAACGATAACCGATGTTAAACCCACTTGATTATAATTGCCAGCTTCTACCTTGCTGCCCTTCTTGTGGATAGGTACAATATTAGCTGTCCGCCAGTCATGGGGAACTTCTCCTGTTAGAAGAGATTGATTGATTAAAAAGATCAGTTAATTGTCCAGCAACTATACCTCAAAGTTCTCTTAGAATTTGGGATGAATACCATCAGAGCTCATTTCTTTATTCATCTTTAAATGAACCAGCTCCTTTGCTACCACTCAGTTGTATGGTGGCAATCAGATGGACCAGTCCCATGAGGAACAGGACTGCAGCAATTTTTTACAGCAAGGCTTATAAGGGAATATATGCTTTTCACAATGCGTTTTGATAGCCTCGTGAACTCCTGGGTTGCCCGACAGTTGGACAACTGCCTAGGGCTTGCTTAGTATACACTGTAAGTTCTGGCTTGTCAGCTCTCCAGTGTGCTGTCTGAGCTATTTCTCAGTGCGTCAGGTGATGGCTGAGAATCGGAGTCAGATGTCAATAGACAGTATGAGGCAAATTAACATTTCAAAAGATGACTTGAGTCCTAGATCAGTAAGCATTTTGTACCCACAACGCCCTATCCTGGTGCACATTATTATACATTTTTGACTCGGGACAGGTGGTTAGGTGGGCTTTAGAAAAAAGTTTAACAACCTCCTCTATAGTAGCTGTGTTAAACAAGGGAAGTATAGATGGTGCAGGTGGACAAGGAGTGTAGGGTGAGGGAGATATCTGTACAGTGGAGATCTCGTCACGAATTGTATCAATTTTATTTTTGAAGTGATTTGTGATCTCCTAGGAAGTGAGTGAGTTAGTGGGTAGAGGTAATGAAGGATCTCCTGGGAAGTGAGTGAGTTAGTGGGTGGAGGTAATGATGGATGAAGTAGAGAGTTAAAGGTAGGGAGACTGCGTGGGAGGGTGTTATTGAGAGTGATGAAACAGGTCTATTTGGCAGTGTGGAGACAGGAATTGTATTTTTGAAGGGCAGATTTATAGTGGTCGAAGTCTTGCTGGGTCTTAGTCTTATGCCATAAACGTTCCAGAGCACGGATTGCTTTTTGAGGCATCTCCTATCGTCTGTTTGCCAGGGCTGTAGCGGTCAGGGCCTAATTCTCTGTGTAGTGAGGGGGGCCAATGTTTCCATGGTGGATGACAGTGAACTGTTGTAGACAGAAGTGGCCAGGTTGGGGCAGAACAGGGCTGAGATTTTGTCTTAGAGACAATCTGTTGCAGAAAAAAGAAGAGAAGGGTTAAGATAGCAAAGGCATCTACGGGTAAATTGGGCAGCGATGGGGTTCAGTTAGAGCAGTAGATCATCGGCAAAGGCCGCCACTTTGTATTCCTGATTGTCTATCCTAAGGCCCCGGATATTCTGATTAGCTCTTTGCTTATTCAAGAATGGTACTAGGGTTAACAAATATCAGAGGCGAAAGCAGGCAACTCTGGCGAGTGCCATTGGTGATGGGAGAGGCGCTGGACAGGTGGCCGTTAACTCTAGCTGTTGGAGTAGAATATAGTGCCAAAATACTAGCACACATGCATGGGCCCATGCCAATTGCCTGGAGCACCGCTGACATATAGTCCCAGGCCACCCTGTCAAACGCCTTCTCTGCATCAAGGGAGAGGAAAAAGCCTTGTTGTTTGCTAGTCGAAAGCCAGTAGTGCAAATTAAGTGCTTTAATGGTGTTGTCTCTAGCCTCTCTGCACGGCATATAGCCCACTTGATCCAAAGAAATCAAGGAAGGGAGAACAGCAAGTAGCCTATTGGCCAGGATCTTAGCATACAACTTAATGTCGATGTTGAGTAAGGATATTGGCCTATAGCTAGAGGTTTGTGTGGGGTCTTTGCCTTCCTTTGGGAGAACTGTAGTGTGAGATTTAAGTAAATGACCCATGGACTTGTGAGAAGAAGGCAGGGCATTAAATGTTTTGAACAGCCATGGGAGTAGAACTCCAGCGAAGCTCTTTTATATAACAGACAACTTAAAATACTAAACAGACGACAGGTGACCTGTTTCTCCATCCATCTCTTTCAGCTCTTACCCAGTCTGCTTATTCATCTCACCACTCTGTAACATGCACTCCCTACTCCTTCTTCTCACAGTTGTATCCTCTCTCTTCAAACTCTCTCTCTTTTACCCCTTTTCTCCACCCCACAGCTTATATATATCACCCACACTTCTGTCTTCAACGTATTACTGTACTCATCAACTCCTGCTAATTCTGAACCCACATACTAATAAAACCTCCAGGATCCTAGTACCTGTCCCTCTATATACAGTAAGTCATACTCCCATATTACCTCTCTCACCTTTCTGCTTCTCCTAAGATCTGGAGACATTCCCCAAATCCTGAACCGCCATCTTTTTCCTTTAACCAACACACCTGGCACCCCCTATCCTCTAACAGAGGCCGCAATCCACACAATCTGGTTATGATTTCTCTTCTTCCGAGAACCAGCTTTCCCTTTTCCTGTTCCCTTTGGAATGCCCCCTCTGTCTGTAACACACTTACCTCTGTCCATGACCTTTTTATCACAAACTTCTTTACCTACTTGCAATTACAGAAACCTGGCTTCATGAATTTTCTCCTGCTGCCCTCTCCCATGGTGATCTCCTCTGGACTCACTCTTCAAGGCCTAGTGGACATAAAGGAGGTGAAGTTGGAATCCTCCTATCTCCTCAAAGCACTTTTCAAGTCCTTCATTCACCTCCCTATCTGTCCCTTGCTGTGATCTATCGGCTTCCTGGACCGGTATCAAGCTTCCTTGATTACTTCTTTGCCTGGCTACCCTGATCTCTCTCTTTTGAAATTCCCACTATCATTCTCGGTGACTTCAACATCCCTGTTTATCTTAACACTCCTGCTACATCTAAACTTCTGAGCCTAGCCACTTCTTTTGACCTAAAACAATGAACACATACTTCTTCTCACTCTAATGGTAACTGCCTCGACCTTGTATTCTCCTACCTATACACTCCTTGCAACCTCACTAACTTTCCTTTTCCTCTCTCTGATCACTCACTTATTAGCTTCACTCTCTCCTTGTCTTCCAACTACCAAACAGTTACCCGTAGACGCCTTTGCTATCTTAACCCTTCTCTTCTTTTTTCTGCAACAGATTGTCTCTATGACAAAAGCTATGCATTTGGTCAACGCGGCTAGACTTTGCATTCCGGTCCATTAGCAATCTACTCGTGTGCCCTTAATCAAGGAATGGTTCTCTGGAATAAATGAAATAGAAGAGATGGAGGAACTGATCTGTATATCTCAAGATCGATTACACAAGTTTATAACTGTCTGGTCTTGCTGGTCTCATTTTAAGACTACTGAGCAATACAGGAAATACATATAATAGACGGCCTTAATACTATAGATGTACTGTGATCTCATTTCCTGCTCTTGGGTACATTGTACATTTATTTCTTCTATGATGGGCCATTTAGAGGGGGTGGAGTTGTGGGGGTCAGAATATGATGTGGTATACCGGCTCTTCCCCTTCCCTTTCCTTCCCAATATCCTCCCCCTCCCTTTTTTTTCCTCCTTCTTTCTTTTTATCTTTTTATTTCTATTTGGTTTCTTATTCACCCCTTGCAGCCGAACGACCTTGGTAGGAAACCTCCCTTGAATACAAACCTAAGGAACTTTAACATGGCCTAATGGCCTCCCTTTTTGTGGCTATGAGGTTTGCTCCACAGATATTATTTTGCCCTTAATTGGAGATTTTCTATACGTGGATGTATTCATATGTTGTAGGGTTTGGGGTATTTTATACCAATTTTTGGCTATTGGCCTACGTTTCACTTGTACACTATTTTTCTTTCTTCTATTGAGCATACTTTATATTTCTTTTGACTCTTTGCTCACTGATTGTTCTCAGTTCTATATGGTAACATGATTGCTACTTGCACTTGTAATTTGTTGTATACCATAAATCAAAAAAGTTTATGGCAAAAAACATAAATGGATTTTATTGGGATTTTATGTGATAGACCAACACAAAGTGGCACATAATTGTGAAGCGGAAGGAAAATGATAAAAGGTTTTCAATTTTTTTTACAAATAAATATCTGAAAAGTGTGGCGTGCATTTGTATTCAGCCCCCCCGAGTCAATACTTGGTAGAACCACCTTTCGCTGCAAGTACAGCTGCAAGTCTTTTTGGGTATGTCTCTACCAGCTTTGCACATCTAGAGAGTGAATATTTTTCCCATTTTTCTTTGCAAAATAACTGAAGCTCTGTTAGATTGGATGGAGAGCGTCTGTGAACAGCAATTTTCAAGCCTTGCCACTTGTTCTCATTTGGATTTAGGTCTGGACTTTTACTGGGCCATTCTAACACATGATTATGCTTTGATCTAAATCATTCCATTTTAGCTCTGGCTGTATGTTTAGGGTCATTATCCTGGTGGACTCTTAACATGTTTTCTTCTAAGATTGCCCTGTATTTGGCTTCATCCATCTTCCCATCAACTCTGACCAGCTTCCCTGTCCCTGCTGAAGAAAAGCATCCCCACAACATGATGCTGCCACCACCATGTTTCACGGTGGGGGTGGTGTGTTCAAGGTGATGTGCAGTGTTAGTTTTTTGCCACAAATAGCTTTTTGCTTTTAGGCCAAAAAGTTCAGTTTTGGTCTCATCTGACCAGAGCACCTTCTTCCTTATGTTTGCTGGGTCCCCCATGTGGCTTCTCACAAACTGCAAATGGGACTTCTTATGGCTTTCTTTCAACAATGGCTTTCTTCTTGCCACTCTTCCATAAAGGCCAGATTTGTGGAGCACATTTGTGGACTAATAGTCGTCCTTTGGAAAGATTCTCTCACCTGAGCTGTGGATCTCTGCAGCTCCTCCAGAGTCATTATGGGCCTCATGGCTGCTTCTCTGATTAATGCTCTCCTTGCCCAGCCTGTCCGTTTAGGTGGACGGCCATGTCTTGGTAGATTTGCAGTTGTGCTATACTCTTTCCATTTTCAGATGATGGATTGAGCAGTGCTATTTTTTTTATAACCTAACCCTGCTTTAAACTTTATTTATACTGTGATTAAATTACACACAGGTGGACTCTATTCACAAATTAGGTGACTTCTGAAGGCAATTGGAGTAAAGGAGGTTGAATACAAATGCATGCCACACTTCTCAGATATTTATTTGTAAACATTTTTGAAAACCATTTATCATTTTCCTTTCACTTTACAGTTACAGTTGGCTTCATATACATTTGGACACAGGCACAATTTTCATACTTTTGCTCTGTATGCCACAAGAGTAAATTAAAATGAAACAAGCCAATTTGAAGTGTAGACTTTCAGCTTTAATTCAAGGGGTTGAACATAAATATCAAGTACAAATTTTAGGAACTGCAACCATTTTTATACATAGTCCCTCCATTTTCAGGGGCTCAAATGTAATTGGACAAATTAATATAATCAGAAATAAAATGTTTATTTTTAATATTTTGTTGAGAATCCTTTACTGGCAATGACTGCATGAAGTCTGAAACCTATGGACATTACCAAAGTTTGGGTTTCCTCCTTTCTAATGCTTTGCCAGGCTCTAACTGCAGCTGTCTTCAGTTGTTCTTTGTTTGTGAGTCTTTCTGCCTTTAGTTTTGCCTTCAGCATGTGAAATGCATGCTCAATTGGGTTGAGATCAGGTGATTGACTCGGCGATTGCGGAATATTCCACTTCTTTTCCTTCAAGAGCTCCTGGGTTGCTTTTTCAGTGTGATTTGGATCATTGCCCATCTGTACTGTGAAGTGCAGTCCAATCAACTTTGCTGCATTTAGCTGAATCTGGACTGACAGTATATCTCTAAACACTGCAGAATTCATCCAGCTGCTTTTGTCTTCTGTCACATCATCAATAAACACCAATGGCCCAGTGCCACTGGAGGCCATGCATGCCCATGCCATCACACTGCCTCCACCATGTTTTACAGATGATGTTGTGTGCTTTGGATCATGAGCTGTTCCAAGCCTTCTTCACACTTTTTTTATTCCCATCATTCTTGTACAGATTATTCTGCATTTCATCCATCCATAGAATTATTTTCCACAACTGGTGTGGCTTTTTTAGATGTTTTTTTGGCAAAGTCTATTCTGGCTTTTCTATTCTTCAGGCTCATGAATGGTTTGCACCTTGTGGTGAACCCTCTATATTTGCTCTTGTGAAGTGTTCTCTTGATTATAGACTTTGACAATGATACGCCCACCTCCTGGAGAGTGTCCCTTGTCTGGATGTTGTGAGTGGGTTTTTCTTTACCATAGATAGAATCCTGCCATCATCCACCATTGTTGTCTTCTGTGGACGTTCATGCCTTTTTATGTTGCTGAGCTTACCAATGCATTCTTCTTTCCTCATAATGTACCAGACTTTTGATTTGGCCACTTCTAATGTTGCTGCTATCTCTCTGATAGAGTTGTTTAGTTTTTGAAGGCTTACAATGGCCTGTTTCACTTGCATGGACAGCTCCTTTTAACGCATGATGTAGGTTCACAGCAATAGATTCCAAATGCAAATTCCACACTTAGAATCAACTCCAGACTTTTTACCTGCTTAATTGATGAAGAAATAACAAACGAGTAGCCAACATCAGCTTTTGATTCAATTGTCCAATTACTTTTGGTCCCTTGAAAAATGGGGGATGGCTGCTCTTAATTCCTAAACCCTTCCACCAATTTTGATGTGCATACCCTCAAATTAAACCTGCGAGTGTGCACTTTCAGCATTATATAACTATAGCTTGAATATGTTTTGGTAAATACCTGAAAGAAAAACATTAAAATTGTGCCTGTGTCCAAATATATATGGGAGAGAGAGAAACTGACTCTTATACAGCACCGTCAATTTACACAGCGCTTTACATATATATCATACACAACACATAGGTCCACTTTAAATCCCCAACGCCAGCTTAACACCTATGCTTGTGTATTGGACAAACATATTGTGGGTGGTCACGTTCATTTGTATTTGATCCCCAATGCTCACTCAGTGGGAAAACAACACACCTGACCCTTTACTGCTCCACACAAATATGTAAAAATGCATGCTTGGTGTTGTATTGTGTTATGGAAAAAAAAGGGCTAGATACTTTTTTTTTTGGTGCATGGTCTCTCTTTGAGAACCCATTGAAATTTAATTAAAAAATATAGAAAGTTAGGGAAAATGTTCCCATTAGGCTCACAGACAGCAATAAACACCTAACAAAGATATATGCCAACTCCACTCTATCTAAAAAAACCAACAAATTTGGAAATTGAACTAATAATGATAAAGATATATTTAAGGCGTGTTACTGTTATCTTTCATTTTTAGATATGGCGTGGAGCTTTACTTCTTGCTGATTACATTCTCAGCCAGCAAGATCTATTCAGAGGCTGTACTGCACTGGAGCTTGGGGCTGGCACTGGTTTTACCAGCATCATTATGGCAACAGTTGCTAAGACTGTCTATTGCACAGGTACCACATGTCATTTTATTACATCCTTTATGTAAAAATCTGGATAAATTGTGCTAATACATTATGCCCAAGGTAGTATTAAGATTCCAAATTGGGTTTAAGAGCTTGACATATAAGAGAGGAGATTAGTTATTTATCTTATGGTATGATTACATTCCTGGCTTTTAAAGCCATTTTGTGATAATGTTCATGTATGTTGAAAGCTGAAATAGCTCAGTTATATGTGCATAGCTGCCATAGTATCATCCTCAATAATGGAATACTATTGTAGTAAAAATTACCCCATTTACTATGAGCAACATGTGTGTTGGATCTTTAACAGGTTGAAAATCTTTAACTCTTGGATTGCCAATTACGTGTTCTAATTTAACAGAAACATTTTTAAAACTTGAATTGTCTATGACTTTGCTCATGTTTCTTAGCTGTCTCTTTTCTAGAAAAGCCAATGATATGACAATCAAAGGTTCTAAAAAAGTTCACAGCTACATTAGCAGCTAAGAAACTATTTACAAAAAACATTGAAACATTGCCTGCCTCTTTAATTGTAGTAGTTACCAGGAATCTGCAAATCTATATTTCCTGATTGTACATCACTGGACATGGTAGATTTAAATTTTGGACCAGTGTGTTTTGCTCCACCCACATGTGATTGGACACTGGCCAACAGCAAAGCTTGACACTGCCTAGTAAAAAAACCCCTACTACTCCCAACATTGCCTCAGTTTTGTCAGCAGGCAATATCGGAGTGGAACCAGAGGGAAGAGACCTGTGTCCTGTGATACAGTATACTCCAAGAAAAGGATTTTACAGGTAAGTAAAAAAAAAAAAAACATTTTCATAATCGTTCTTAATAGGACACAAGAGAGTTAATTCTTAGACCATTGGGATGTCCAAAAGCTATGAGGAGTGAGCAACAGCAAACTACGACTAACAGGCTCAACAGGAACAAACCTTCTTAATAGAACAAGAAGAGGAATAACTGAGAAGGACCCTACAGGGCCAATTGTAGTGCTTTCCAAGCAATGCCTGAACATCCATATCATACTAACTGCCATAGATTATGCAATTTTCTTTCTTTCCACCCCAGGTAGAAGAAAAGAAAATTGCTTGATTCCCCTAACAACACAGTCAGTATTGATGGGGGAATCCCTCTCACAGCACTATTGTGTTTTGCCAGCAGGGAGCGTAGGGAGCCTTCCCTGCTGGCAGAACACAATGGTTAGCATTGCCAGCTCTAGCAGGTGGCACTAATTATTTGGGAAAAACCAACATGCTGGTTGTACATAAGTCAATCGTTAGATCGATTTGTGTACAACCAGGGTGCCCTTACATGAATCAAAATTTTGCCAATCCCTGATGAACCGGCTGAATTGTGATCCATGCATGGCTGGCTTTAGAGTGTTGAGACAAACCTTTTAACACTGATAGGGTGTTCACAATGATGAGCTTTTATTCATTTATGTAAATTTTAATCCCAAAAGGAAAAATTAAATTTTCTGTGACTGCTTAAAAGCTTTTGCTGGAGTTCAACTTTAAATTTATTAGTGAAGTACAGTTAATGCTGCTAGTGCATCTCTACTCTTTCCCCAGATTGACAGTGCTAATATCCATCTGTTGCTCTTTCATCCAGAATGGAGCCACCCAAAGGTCCAGTTTACACCAGAATGCAATGCAGGAAAGGTGTGTTCCATGAGCGTATCCCACACCATGTTGGAATGAACTGCCCTTGGGTTCTGCATGCATGTGCCAGAGTAATATTACCAGCACCCCAAACACAGATTGCAAATGCGGTCCTGTACAGAACGGTGATACCCGCCTGACCGCACCACACAACAGCCGATGCTACATTATAAAGCAGTGTCTGGTGTGAATGGACCTCTTCCTTCTAAGTTTGCTGGCTCTGGGCTTTTGGCTGAGCCACAGTGACATCACTCCCCCATATGCTCATGGGAGTCACGGGTGCGGCACAGAGCTGTGAAGGGATGACAGAAGTATGCCATCCCTTAAGCTTTTATGCGCCAGTGACATCATCGGCTGCAGTATTCGTGTATATCTAAAGGGTGTATGTTTAGGAGATATTCCTTGTACCTACAGGTAGGCTTTATTACAAGCTTACCTGTAGGTACAAGTGTCCAAAAGGTGTTTACTATTCTTTAATGGCCCATTCAGAGTAAGCAGACAGCTGTTGCACAGTTAAACTGCAGAGGTTTAACTGTCCAGCAGATGTCTGTTCTGGCGGTAGGGGAGTTTTTTTTCTTTTTTAACAAACTTTTTATTTGAAGGGCACAAAAATGACATTTTGTTCATGTCACTCTATAGCTGCGCTGCTGTACAGTGCCATGAAATCCAGCCTGGAATGCTGCGATAAAATTCAGCATGTCTACATGTTTGTATGTTATCGCAGACCACTGCAGCACAGCTATAAGCTGTGTTTCAGTGTGAATAGGACACATAGAAAACAATTGTTTTCTGTGAGCCCTAGCAGTGATATTTTACAGTGCGTCAAAACACCACTCACTAGTGTGAATTGGCCATAACTTTCCTTTCGAAAATCCCAATATTCATGTGGCCTGTTTGACATCTAGAGTATGTTTGATCCCTTCTTTTCTGGAACTCTGGTACTCTAACCACCTGCATCCTGATGGCAGAACTGCCCTCCCTTTTGATTCACTGTAGGCATGATTATATCATGTTATTCTGGGCCAGAGGGGCCACTGCATACATGTGGATATTTTAAATTTAATTCCACACTGTGGTTAAAAACTGTGCATTCATTTGTGTTGGTGTGTGTTCTTCCTATAAGCAGTGAATTGTCTCTCAAACTGGCTGTTTTTGTGCAGGGACCAAAAACTTTCTATGAAGCTGCACACAATAGCCCTAGATAATTGTTTTGGTGGACAAAGTGATTTAAGATAAAATGGTGCTGTGATCATCTACCTATGATTGCCCCCCCCCCCCAAACACTTTTTCAAACTAGAAACAGTTGTATGAAGCAAACAGATGAAAGAACTGACCTTGTATTTGAAGTGTTTTGAAAATGTTTTTGTTCCCAAACAATGTCCTGAAAATGCGAGAGTGCTGCTGCAGAAGGGAGATATGCCCTGAAAATGTATCCTGACATTTTTTTAATGCTAGTGTAGAGTACTGCAAGGGCCTTAGATAAAGGGGGTACACCCTGAAAACTTGGTTATAAAGTTGAGAGATTGGAAACACAATTACACTACTATGTGGATCACAAGAACAATTTACAAAAGGAGTTTTCATGTAAAATCATGATTTCTGTCCCAAACAAACCTCTTTGTAATTGTGATGGTAGCCGTATTTGTGGTGCTTGGACCCTAGAAGAAGGGAGTACACCTGGAACACTCATCCTGAAAATTGTATTGCTAGGGCTAAGTACTGCATAGATTGTAGAACAAGGGGGTACCCCCTGAAAGCTTGTCCTGAACATTTGAAAGTTAGTGCAGAGTACTGCTTAGTCCTTAGAAGAAGGGGGTATACCCTGAAAACGTGTTGGAAATGTTAATGTTAGTGCAAGAGTGCTGCTGAGATCTTAGAAGAAGGGAGATATGCCATTTGGACCCTAGAAGAAGAGGGTATACCAAAAAGCTTGTCCTGAAAATATTATTTGTGCTGAGTACTTCTTAGACTTTATATATTAATGTTGGTGCAAATAAAAAAAGTATCACAGACTGTACTCAATTTTTTTGATTGTTTCGGCAAACTGAAATATAGCTAAAAACAACTGCGCAATTGTAGCTGAATGCATAGCTCTACTTTCAGATAACGTTTGCCAGACTGCGCTTTCACAATAAGATGATTTGTTTCTACATTATATATGAACCATTGAATACCACATTCATTTCTGCATAGGAAAATGGACATCTTGCTCCAGTTAAATGTAACCACTGACAGATGAAGAAACTGCGCAGATGAAGACAAATATTTGTCTTCACTGTACACACACTGCTGCATTATTGAGCTATTGTAATAATAACTAGTCATCAGCACCAATAAGTAAATCCCTCTGGGCCAAATGTTACTGAAATAAAAAATTAAGAGCCAGAGATTTCAGCTCCTCCTAGAATGACACATAACATTTATGCCTTTTATATGACCTTTTCTATTTACTGCTGATCTGGTTTGCTCAGTATCATTTGATTGATTACCCTGAAGTCATTGTTAATCACTGTGCACTGCTCAGTAAAACATAGCTCTGTGCAATTAAAAATTGATTTCAAGGGAAATTAAAACATGAGTCTGGAGTGCAAGAAAATTATTATGTAGGAAGCATGTACATGCCAGCAATTTTATACAACCTTTTATAACCTAGATCACAGCATCAGTGTGATCTGTTTTTAAAGCTCTCATTTATGAGCCAATGCTTGTCATATTTTTATTAAATACAGAGAGTTTTCATAAAGGAGACATACTGAATTGCTAGTATAATGCACAAAAAAATTACAGTTTATATTCGCTGCACGTGGTGCCCTTGCTGTTCTGTAGCATTTAATGGTACCATGCAAGGCATAGTACTTCGAGTAACCTCCCAGTGTATAGCCTAGTACTGCCTGACTTCAGTAAAGTGTTAGGGGCTACTACACTTTAATTTTTGCACCTTTCTTCTTCTTGTATTATTAAATAAACCTCAATGTGCTTCTAGATAAAAAAAACTAATTTCATCCCTGCCACATTTGCCCCTTCTTGTCATTTGTCACTGATGGCATCCTAGCAGCCTGCTAACTATTTTGAAAACAGAATTTCTTTTGGTTACATTCAGATAAAAAAAAATGCCAAAAATGGCATATCAACTCTGTTTTTATAAATAGTTCAAACATACCACATATGAAATGACCACACAGATCATTTAATGAAAAGGCACATATGAAATGGTTCTCAACGAGTAAAGTATTCCACAAATGTAATAATATTTTTCATAAATGTTAGATCGAAAATGTTTTTATTTTTTGCTGCCTGTGGTTAATTTTCTTCTCTAAAACTAGAAAATGTTCTGCATGTGGTCCTATGAAATTGGATTGATGTGTCCCTCATGTAATTGTATTACATTTAGTGGAAGTTACCAGAATCATTTGCCCTGTAATGCATTTGCATTGTTTGGGTAATTGGAGGAATTGCAAGAAGAATCACTCTTGGGTACCCTGGGGTGATTGTACTACCAAAGTTATCGGTTTAAGTAGTTACAAAATAAATGTTTTTTTTCTTCTTTTACTCTTATCAGTGATGTATTGCAGTTTTTGCAAAGTGAACTATAATAATTCTTCTCAATCAGGCCACATAAATTAAAAAGGATTGAATCTCATCATGCTCATAGGTTGAAGGGGTAGCATTTCTTTCCTAATTTCAATATTTTTATTGGCTTTTTGAGAACAGAGTTAGACATGAGAGTGAGCACATTCATATCCAAAGATCATTAGACATTGCATGTTAACAACATCCTGAATGCCCTATAGCAGATATACTGTTACAGGGGAGCAGGGGTGCGCAAAATCAAGTATATATACGTGATTTTGTATTTCTGGGTAGGGGGCGAGAGCATTGTGCGTGCCCTACCTGCTCCACCATTCATGACTGTCAATCGACGGGTCCCAGACAGTGATTCCCCGCCGGCGCCCGGTGGTTACAGAACATCTCCGACGGGGAAGAGGACTGCTTTGTTTACTAACAATTCTCCTCTCTGTCGACTAGGACACACTGCTCTGGATGGCTGTGCACAGCACCAACACACCCGCCCTAGTAAAATATTCCCAGCACACAGATAACCCTTTGATCGCCCCTCATGTTAACCTCTTCCTGCCCAGTGTCATTAGTACAGTGTCAGTGCTTTGGCGTAAATTTATGGCCTAATTTGATTTTAAAATTTTTTTACTGGGCATGTTTATTAGCAAAAAGTCATAAATATTGTTTTTTTTTCTCAAAATTGTCGGTCTTTTTTTTTTCTTATAGCGCAAAAAATAAAAAAATCACAGGCGATCAAATAACACCAAAAGAAAGCTCAATTTGTGTGAAAAAAAGGACGTAAATTTCATTTGGGTGCAGTGTTGCATGACCACGCAATTGTCAGTTAAAGTAACACAACGCCATAACGCAAAAAATGGTCTGGTCCGGAAGGGGGGTGAATCCTGAGGAGGGCAAGTGGTTAAGTATAGTTGTGCATCCACCTAGAAATCAGATTTACCTCTCAAAATTCCTTTATGCTCTAATTTTTATCAAGCATCAAAAGTCGGTAGTTTCACTGGATAGACTTTACAGGGGGGAGGAGCCTAACTATGGCAGTGTAGGAGAGCGCGGTGTGGGTGCTCTCCGTGCTTTCCCCCCCACCTCGGATACAGTTGTTGGAGAGCAGAGCCCGGGGAGACCTACCGGAGTATGGTGGATCCCGTACTGGAGACTGTGCTCCGGACGCGGTGAGGAGGAGGTGGACTGCGTCGTCGGGCTGGGTTGGAGACAGGCTGGAGACCGGCTCGAGGAAGTGAGAGCAGAGGGCAGGGTTGCCGAGGAGACGAGGAGGTGCAGCTTGACCACGTGTCAGCCGCAGAGAAGCACTGGGTAGGGGAAAAGCCGGCCGGCGTTTAGAGGAGAGAGGAAGATGCTGGTTCGCTCCCCTCCCAGTACATGATAGTCTCACACGGGGAAACCGTGCAGCAAGATGCCCTCCCCCCCTGAATGGAGGTGACTTTTCCACAGGGAAGTGATAAAGAGAAGAGACCCAGAAGAAACCCCCCCCCCCCCCGAAGAGAGCTATTGTAAGGAACCGCCCGGCGGTACCACTAGCACTCCACTGATCGGTCGTCCCCAGCGTACGGAGTCTAAGCCCCAGGGTACTTGTTCACCAGAGCCACTGATGGTGGGGATGGACTTGGAGTACCCCGGGACCAGGTCGTGACTACTGAGGACACCCGTCAGTGGTAGGGGTATTCGCCAGGGGCTCCCACGAGAGAGAGCCAGGTATGAAGAGGTCTGGAGACCCCGATGAGAGGGATGGATGGATGGCTGAGCAAGTGCAAGGTCAGACAAGCCGGTTCGGTAACTATGGGGACGGTGCGGTACAGAGCAGCGGGCAAAGAATAGTCGGGTCACACGCCAGGTCAGCAACAGCAGGTCAGATCCAATAGGGGGCATACAGGAGAGAGGTCAGGCAAGCAAGGGTCAAGAACAGGAGAAAGCAGCAAGGTCAGGGCACAATCCGGGTCAGCAACTTACTATAACAGGTTCACAGGTTCACAGGATACAAAGAGACCAGAAGGCACTGAATGACAGCTCAGGGCCGTTTAAATATCCCACCCTGCGCTGTCATTGGTGCCAGGCGCGCGCCCGTGGTCTCTACTGCGCATGCGCAAACTCGATTGCCGCGGTCGGCCAGGTCCCGGCGCCCGCGTCCCTGCACAGGGCGGTGCACTGCTCCTGCGCCGAGCCCAGCGCCGCTGCGATCCCCGACAGCTATGGATTGTGACAACTGAGGAGTCTGCTGGTGCTGCAGCTGTGGAGGGTGAGTGTGAACAGCCTGGATTGACTATTGCGATGCATAAATGACTGTTTTTTGGCTGTCTAAAGGGAGAAAGAGGAGTTGTGAAAAAGGGTTTCCCTGGGGGGTCTAAGAGAGAGGAGAAATTTAAAGCAGCCTGGAAGGTGCACTAAGTGGAGAAGGGGACAATAATAAATCTAGGTCCCTGGCACATATTTTAATCAATTCTGGTGTTTCCCCCATTGAAGAAAACAAAACGCATAGAAGGGATGAAGAATAAAAATAGTGGGCCAAAGGGGTCTCAAACTGGTACTATAAAAAAAATTTACATATCAAGGAAATGTGACTCCAGATAAGTCTCAAGGTGTCGTTGAAAAAAGTGAACTGGAAATAAGTATAGAAGGTAGCCCTAGACTCTCCCTGGGAAAAAATGTAGCAGTCAACAAGCTACAGAAAATTTGGAGATGAGAGACACTGAAAGTGAATTACAAATTCCAAACAAGAAAGAGGTGGCAGATATGTTCAAGAATCTAGAAAAAACAAAGCATGAAATGATGAGTATACGAAATGATGTGGGCCAGATGCTATTGAGGGTGGAGGAGATGGAGGAAAGAGTTAAAAGTCATGCCCAATATATTTCTGATCTAGAGAAAAGGACAATAGATATTAAAGATCAAAAAATCTATACAGAATGGAAGTACAAGAAAACAGGGAGAGGAGAAACAACAAGAGGGTAAGAGGAGTTCCGGAGTCGGTAAAGGGAGAAGAAACACGAGGCCTTATCTGTAAAATATTAAACTCCATAATGAACAGATCAGAAACAGAAATGGTTAACCTGGAAGGTGTTTTCAGGATAGGAAAAAAAATCAACAAGGAAGTGGAAAAGAGAAACCCAAGAGATAAAATAGTCCAATTTCAGAAATGGGCAGATAAAGAAGTATGGAGAAAGACTAAGGGAAGATCAAGTATTAAATATGGAGAAATGAATATACAGATTTTTGCGGATTTAACAGCAGAGACACTATGGAGGAGAAGATCTTTAAAACCCCTGTTAGAGCAGATGATAAAGCAAAAGGTGCACTACAGATGGGGTATGCCGGAGTGTCTAATCGGATGGAAGAATGGAGTTACAGCTGAGTCCTGAGGACTTAAGAGACTTCTGTGATAGACTTGAGTTACAAATAGTGGAGGTCCCTGGCTGGGAGGTAGAAGAAGGGGGTTTAGGAGGTGGAGAGAGAGAGGAGTGGCAGTTTGCTAGAAGGGGGAGATAGAGAATGAAGGGCGCTGGATGGAAAAAAAACATTTTATTTTTTTTTTCTCATCCCGCTTGACACTACCCCTCTCTCTCTTTTCCTCTTTTGGGACCTTAAGAAAGGTGGGAGCATATCGAATTGACGACTGAGATAGTTTTGCGGTATCTGAGGTGGTGGGAGGTGGGGGGATCTGTCCATGGTTGGAGTTCAACCCCAAGGAGGTAATCTATGGTGGGTTTGGTCCCTCAAAAGATGTATAGGCAAAACGTAAGTCTAAAGGGTGGGAGGGAGGGGAGGGGTAGACTGGAGGGTGGAGGGGTGAGGGAGGGATGGAGGGAGGGTATTAAGTTGGACAGCTTGGAGGAAGATAAGAGTAATAGGGGCAGAGAGAGAGAGAGAGGATAAGTTAGAGAGAAGGGAAAAGATATAAAGGAAATGGAAGATTTAAGATATATAACCTATAATGTAAACGGGTTGTGTTGTCAAGGAAAAAGATTTAGATTATATAAGGAACTACAACATAGAGCAGCATCAGTGGCTTTCCTACAGGAAACGCATTTTGAATTGAAGTCAAATGTAAAGTTGAATTCTAGATATTATCCGTTATGGTACTATGCAGACTCCCCGGTTAAAAGAGCAAAGGGGGTAGCTATAGGATTTGCAAAGAATATAAGGTTTGAGTTGGAAGAAAGAGAGACAGACCCAGAGGGGAGGTTTTTATTTCTGAAAGGTAAAATACAAAATATTGAATGTACAGTTGCTAATATTTATTGCCCTAATAAGAAGCCGGAGTTATTCCTGAAAAAGATTGATGGATTTTAGAAAGGGGTATCTGATAGTAGCCGGGGACTTTAATTTATGTATGGACCCACAAATGGACACTACTTCATCTACACAAAGAGAGGGGAGTAGGTCCCTAAGAGTATTGAGGAAAGTGATAAGGGAGTATCAGCTGGTGGACAGTTGATTATGCACATGAACGATAGAGACTATTCCTTCTTCTCAAGGGCCCATGAGATGTATTCTAGACTGGACTACATACTGATAGATCACCGATTATTAGAGTCTTTGGTTAGAGTGACAATAGAGGTAATGTCACTCTCAGACCATGCCTCGGTTGTAATGAAAGTAGGATGGGGAAGAAGGCCTCCAGGAGGGTCGGTGTGGCGATTGAATGAGGCTCTCCTATTGGATCCAGAGATTGAGCGAAAGATTAGAGAGGAGATTAAGAGATATTTTGAGGAAAATGAAATGGGAGAGGTGTCGGAGGCTACAGTGTGGGAGGCCCATAAGGTATATATAAGGGGAGTCCTTATTGCAATTAGGGCTAGAAAGAAAAGGGAAAGGAGAGAGAAGATCAGTAGGCTCCTAAAAGAACTGGAGGAGGTTGAACAATTGCTTAAAAAGAATATAACGAGAGATAATGCAGAAGGTAAAGGAAAAGAAAGAAGAATTAGAGATTATGATGGAAGAAGAGAGTCTTTAACAAAGTGTTACGTGGGGGGATAGAACAGGAAAGTTTTTGATGAGAGCTTTAAGGAAAAAGAAAAATAGGAATTATATAGAGAAAATAAAGAACCCCAAGGGAGAACTGGTTCACTCAACTAGAGATATTGCGAAAGTGTTTAGGGATTATTATAGCAAACTTTATAACATTGCCCCCAAAGATTTAACATGTAAGGACAGAATAACAAATGTAGAAAAAAGAATATATTTAAAAAACGCAGGATTACCGAAATTAAATGCAGATCTTTTGAATTCTCTAGAATCTGAAATTACCTATGAAGAAATAAAGATAGCATTAAAAAATTCTATGACAGGCAAAAGCCCAGGGCCAGATGGGTATACTGTTAGATATTATAAAAAATACAGTGAAGTGTTAATACCTAAATTGAAGTCCTATTTCAACACCTTGAGGGAAGAGATGGATATGAGACGAGAATCACTGCAGGCTCAGGCGGTCCTCATTTATAAGGAAGGAAAAGATCCCACCCAATGTTCAAGCTATAGACCATTATCACTATTAAATATAGATATGAAGATTTATGCAAAGATCTTAGCAAATAGATTGAAAGATTTAATGCCCGAATGGATACATGAAGATCAGGTGGGTTTTGTCCAAGGGAGAGAGGGTAGAGATAACGGGTTGAGATCATTGTTGCTTATTCAGAAAAGTAGAAAGGGAAAGATTCCAGTGGTGGCTCTTTCAGTGGATGCAGAGAAGGCATTTGATAGAGTTAATTGGGGATATATGATGGATACATTGGAGATCCTGGGAGTGGGTGCTAGAATGAGAACTTGGATAGGAAAGTTGTATAGGAGCCCCTCTATAGTGGTTATGGTAAATGGGGAAATGTCGGAGTCATTTGAGATGACAAACGGAACAAGACAGGGCTGCCCACTGTCCCCATTATTGTATGTTCTTTCCTTGGAATCACTGTTAGCAACAATAAGGAAAAACGCAGACATAAAAGAAATATGGGTGGGAAATATAGAGCATATGGTTGCCGCATTTGCAGACAATTTACTGTTTTATGTAGTAAATCCTAGGATAATGGTCCCTAATTTAATGAGGGCTCTGAAGGAATATGGAGAGATGTCAAACTTAAAAATTAACCCATCTAAAACAGAGATATTAAATATAAACCTTCCAAATAAAGAAAAAAGGGGGATACAAGGGGAATTTCCCTTTGTGTGGAAAGAGAAAGAATTAAAGTATTTAGGAGTAAAACTCACCTCGGCTTATAAAAACTTGTATAAATCAAACTATATAGTAATGTTAAACGAAATTAGAGAGCAATTAAAGAGATTAGGGGGAGGAAATCGGTCCTGGTTGGGACGTATAAATTTGATAAAAATGGTTGTAGTTCCCAAAATCCTATATAAATTTCAAATGGTTCCTATTAAGCTTCCAGAGGTATATTTTAAGATAATGAAAAAGATAAGATTTATTTGGAGAAATAAAAAACCTAGAGTATCTTATGAAGTGATTACTAGAAATAAAGAGAATGGCGGATTGGGAGTCCCTGACTTTAAGAGATATTATAATGCAGTTATTTTGGCTAGAATATTTGACTGGACGTATAATTTAAAAGGGAAAAGTTGGGTCACAATAGAAAATTCACTTAGTGGTAATAATTTAAGTACGAGTATATGGGTGCCTACAGAGTATAGAGGATTAAAAGAAAGCACGAGTGTGTATACTTTAAATGTGTTAAGAGTGTGGGATAAAATGCACAGACAGTTAAAGTGGGAGTATAACTCATTCCTGATGCCATTGAGAAATTCAGGGTTCTTCCCGCCAGGTAGGGAAGAGGTCTCAGGAAAATGGAAAAGGAGGAAGCCCAGTTGAGAGATATAATGAAAGGTGTAGAATTGAGAACACTTAAGAATTTGAAAAAGGAAGAGGGAAAGATTTTCACTAGGATAGATAGTTGGAGTTATAATCAATTAAAATGTTTTGTGGGGAAATTGCCTAAGCCTTTGAGAGCGAGTATAGATTGGAACTTGTTTGAGAAGTTGTTGGGATCACGAGGTGACGGGAAACATGGTACAGCAAAAATATATAAAATTCTCACTGAGTTAGATAGAGGTGGAAAAAAATTAATGTATATAGAAAAATGGGAAAGAGATCTGGGTGTGGAGATAGATGAGGTTAAACAGAAAAAAATATTTAGATTGGTTCACAAGAATATAAGTTCACGAGAGGTGGAATTGAATTTTAAATGTTTGACAAGAGGATATATTACACCGAATATAGAACATAAGATGAGTGGAGAGAAATCACCTTTTTGTTGGCGGGGGTGTGGAGAGATGGGCACGTTTTATCACATATGGTGGGAATGTCCTGGGGTGGTGTTTTTGTTGCATATATTAAATAATTTTAAACTTGGATAGAGGAATTACTAAGGTTTCTGCACAGAGATCATGTACCCATGAAGTATAGAGCAGACAATATGATGTGACAAATGTAGCTTACCAATCAGCTTCAGTTTGTTAGTGTATCTAATACGGCCAGTGCATCTAACACCCTCCCTTCCCAGATTAACAATGCTGCCTTCCAAAGGTGTCTCTGTTGCTCTTTCATCCAGAGTGTAGACACCCTAATACAGGAGGAGTGTTACTGTCCAGATCATCAAGTGAAAAAAAAGGGAAAAAGGACTAAAAAAAATTAATTTGTCCACAGCACCTAATGATTAGTATGCAATATATTATTATTTTTTGTTTCTGGTTTAATACTGCTTTAAAAACAGGTGTCTAAAGATGTTGCTGAATTTTAAAGATTTAGAACACTGATTATGCAAAAAAAAAAAAACATAGTCTACTTCTAAATAATCCATAGCTGGATTTGAACTTGATAGGTACACTTTGCACCATAAACTCTACCCTATAGTAACAATAATATACATTTTGTATACAAGCTAGTCACAAAACTACCAGTCACAAAGGCTACTTTGTGTAGCGCTACCACTGTAGGAGCCGATGGATAGGATGGGTCCCCTGTTCTTTGCCTTGACCTTCTCAAGAACATCATTCCTCTGACACACTACGTTGAGTTTACAAACATACAATATCATAGGAATTCACTGAACGTAACACTTAGTACCTAATAGTAGTGCTACAGTCAGGTCCATAAATATTGGGACATCGACACAATTCTAACATTTTTGGCTCTATACACCACCACAATGGATTTGAAATGAAACAAACAAGATGTGCTTTAACTGCAGACTGTCAGCTTTAATTTGATGGTATTTACATCCAAATCAGGTGAACGGTGTAGGAATTACAACAGTTTGCATATGTGCCTCCCACTAGTTAAGGGACCAAAAGTAATGGGACAGAATAATAATCATAAATCAAACTTTCACTTTTTAATACTTGGTTGCAAATCCTTTGCAGTCAATTACAGCCTGAAGTCTGGAACGCATAGACATCACCAGACGCTGGGTTTCATCCCTGGTGATGCTCTGCCAGGCCTCTACTGCAACTGTCTTCAGTTCCTGCTTGTTCTTGGGGCATTTTCCCTTCAGTTTTGTCTTCAGCAAGTGAAATGCATGCTCAATCGGATTCAGGTCAGGTGATTGACTTGGCCATTGCATAACATTCCACTTCTTTCCCTTAAAAAACTCTTTGGTTGCTTTTGCAGTATGCTTTGGGTCATTGTCCATCTGCACTGTGAAGCAGCGTCCAATGAGTTCTGAAGCATTTGGCTGAATATGAGCAGATAATATTGCCCGAAACACTTCAGAATTCATCCTGCTGCTTTTGTCAGCAGTCACATCATCAATAAATACAAGAGAACCAGTTCCATTGGCAGCCATACATGCCCACATCATGACACTACCACCACCATGCTTTACTGATGAGGTGGTATGCTTAGGATCATGAGCAGTTCCTTTCCTTCTCCATACTCTTCTCTTCCCATCACTCTGGTACAAGTTGATCTTGGTCCCATCTGTCCATAGGATGTTGTTCCAGAACTGTGAAGGTTTTTTTAGATGTCGTTTGGCAAACTCTAATTTGGCCTTCCTGTTTTTGAGGCTCACCAATGGTTTACATCTTGTGGTGAACCCTCTGTATTCACTCTGGTGAAGTCTTCTCTTGATTGTTGACTTTGACACACTTACACCTACCTCTTGGGGAGTGTTCTTGATCTGGCCAACTGTTGTGAAGGGTGTTTTCTTCACCAGGGAAAGAATTCTTTGGTCATCCACCACAGTTGTTTTCCGTGGTCTTCCGGGTCTTTTGGTGTTGCTGAGCTCACCGGTGCGTTCCTTCTTTTTAAGAATGTTCCAAACAGTTGTTTTGGCCACGCCTAATGTTTTTGCTATCTCTCTGATGGGTTTGTGTTGTTTTTTCAGCCTAATGATGGCTTGCTTCACTGATAGTGACAGCTCTTTGGATCTCATCTTGAGAGTTGACAGCAACAGATTCCAAATGCAAATAGCACACTTGAAATGAACTCTGGACCTTTTATCTGCTCATTGTAATTGGGAAAATGAGGGAATAATACACACCTGGCCATGAAACAGCTGAGAAGCCAACTGTCTCATTACTTTTGGTCCCTTAACAAGTGGGAGGCACATATGCAAACTGTTGTAATTCCTACACCGTTCACCTGATTTGGATGGAAATACCCTCAAATTAAAGCTGACAGTCTGCAGTTAAAGCACATCTTGTTCGTTTCATTTCAAATCCATTGTGGTGGTGTATAGAGCCAAAAATGTTAGAATTGTGTCGATGTCCCAATATTTATGGACCTGACTGTATATCAGAGAAAACAGGCACCAAATCAGTTAGTAAAGGCAAACATAATACATTTCACCTATATATGGTTGGTAACTAGGCAAGCATAAAATGTATTAACTATGGTAATAACACAATTTAGCATACAAAGTTATTGCAAACAGTGGTGCACCAAATCGGAAATTCTGGTGCCAAAAATGAAAATTCAAAATGCACTTGTCCAAAAACCGAAACCGAATTACTTAGTTTTTAAAAATGAATATATATTTTTTTGAAAAAAATACTTTTATTATAAAAAACAATATGTACCCCAATTGTTTTGTAAAATATGCAAGAGGATGTTACGGCGAGGGGCGGGGTTTTTCGGCACCTGTATCAGTGCTTTTGTTTTTCATTTCGGCTGACAGCCAAAGGGGTGTTTTCGGCCAAAACGTTTCGGCCACCGGAATTTCGGTGCATCCCTGCAAACAGCAGGGACTAAACATAAGATGACATGTGGCATCCAGATTAGCATAAACTGAAGCAAGGCCACCATACAAGCAATAGTGACTAAGCCTAAGAGGACATGTGGTATCCAGATGAGCATAAACAGTAGCAAGGCCACCTCAAGTGCAGCACTCACCTGTAGTAAAGTTTAAACTACCGAGTGTTGGAACTATCTGCCAGAGCACATTTATGGTGGTAATGCTAGTCCTGGGCTAACTGGGTATGCACTGTCCAATTAAAAAGGAAAATTGTAGCGGAGGGGGCAGGGGAACAGAGGGGGCATGCAGAACAATTATTACGGGAGGGGCAGTTCTTTGAGATGTTCTTCTGCCAGCTATGAATGGGAACCTTTAAGAGCATTGGTGCACTTAACTCCAGTCCCAGTTAACCTGCATGCAGTATATGTATGGTATACTCTTGGGACAAGTGCAAGGTAGATGTGGTTCAGTTGCGATAAAGGTTCAGTATAATGTGGTCGTCCCTGCTAGCAGTGTCCACTCACCATTCCTCTGGATTCTGCAGTGACCTCTCGCTGTAGAAGGGGGGGGGCCCTACAGTCTCTCCCTGAAAGCCTTTGATGATCAGGGGTGGGAAGCAGTCCTCACTACCAGACTCACGCTCCACGACGGTTTTATAAAAATCCTCTCTCCACTCCTACAGCACGGTGCCTATTGGGATCTGGCTCTCCTGTGTTTTTCAAATCTTGTCCTCAGGGCCCTGTTGGTCCTACTGATATAAAGTAGACCACATGGGCACCTGAGGGCGTAAATAACAAAATCCGTAGAACACGTAAAGAAATGGGAAATGGAATGATTTTTACCATTGGCCTCAAAGCACTTGAGGTCATTAGGGACAAAGGCACATGTTAGGCATATTTTCTTGTTGCAACTATACATTCCAGATAAGTTGGAGAAGAAGCTGGATATCGTGGGGCCAGCGGGCACTGGATTTTGCAACTTGCTTGAGGCTACTTGGCTTTTTATATTATGAGCCTTACGATAAGAGAACTTAGGCTGTGGAGGTAATGTGTGTTTCAAAATAGGATCCTGTAACAATATTCCGCAATTTTTCTTGAAAATGTTTTCCATCCATTCCTAATTGGAATGAAACTGTGTTATGAATTTGGTGGAATTTTCTTCAGTTGAGGGATTATGACTTTTCTCGAGAGGATTTTTATAAAGATATGATCAATGTGTTTAGCAGCATAACCTTTTTCACTAAATTTCTTAAGTAAAATTTTACCTTGATCTAAATAGTCTGCATCTAATGTGCAATTTCTGCGGAGCTGATGGTATTGGCTTTTTGGGATATTATGTTTCCATCTACAGTGATGGCAACTGCTGAAGTGCACATAGGAGTTCCCAACAGTCTCTTTTAATTGATTTTTAGTGATAACACTAAAAGATAGTCCAAACAAGGTGGTATTACAATATTCAACAAATTCTGGAAACATGGTGGGTGGGCCATTCCATAAAATGACAATGTCGTCAATATACCTTCCATAAAAGATGACATGCTGAGTAAAGGGGCTATGGTGATGGATATGCTGTTGTTCCCATAGCCCCATTGTTACATTAGCATAGCTTAAAGCAAAGGAAGCCCCCATAGCTGTAATAGATACCTGGAGGTAATATTGACCCTCAAACAAAAAATAGTTGTTTGAGACAATATTTAGTGCCTTCAAGGATAAAATGGACCTGTTTGTAATTTAAGTCTGAATAATGTGAAATGAAATATTCCACAGCCTGGAGACCTATCTGATGAGGGATAGTTGTGTATAGAGAAGTCACATCCAGAGACAATCAACTATAGTTGGAGTCCCATGTGTAGTTCTTTACAGTGTCAATTAGATAGGTGAAACCCCTAATGTAAGATGGTAGTTCTTGAACCAAAGGCTGTAGGAAGTAGTCTGTGTTGTGACAATCCATGGATTACACTGCCCATAGAGGCTACAATAGGTATAATGAGAGGATGGACTGGTTTCTTATGTACTTTCGATAAATAGTAAAAAATATGGCACCTGATAAAATTCCTTAAGCTTAAGACAATACTTTTCCAACTTTTAAGAACCTGATCTAATATTAGATTAGCAATTATTGGCAGATTTCTGCAATTTAAAATGGCTGGGTCTTGTAGTCCAACAAAGAAACATGAAACTCACCAAGTATACTGATATTGCCAATTCTATTATGTCTTACATTTTACCTTTTTTAGCACAGTCTCCTTTTTTCCAAATTGGGTCAAGATTTTATGCAATAAATTACATCATCATGAAGAAATCCTGATAAAAGGCAGATTAGGCAAATTAAAAAGGGATATATAGGATTACAAATCTGGTTGTGTATTCTCTTGGTTTATATAACATAGATCCAAACCCATACGTCTTGATTCATCACAAATACCTTCCCTCATGAGTCTTTGTCCATAATTGTTGGAACTGCAGGAACAGAAACACCCACAGCAAATTGCGGTCATCATGAAACCGCATCAGCAAAGGCAGCAGACCAAGGCTGGGAGCGATTCTGGTAACATACCATCTTTCCATGTAAGTCACCTGTTGCCAAAGATGACTGCAGTGATGATCCTGAGATGTTTCTGACTACTTTTGAAAAAGAAAGTTGGCCTAAAGAACAGTGGGCTGAACTAGTGGCCCCCCCCTAGAGTCCAAAAAAAGGCTTATTTTCACCTCGAGCCTGTGGAGTCCAAGAACTATGATCTTTTAAAAACAGAAATTTTGGCACGGCTGGGTGTAACTCTGGCTCTCCGGGCTAAGTGGGTACACAATTGGAGTTATCGGCTGCGAAAACCACCCCGATCCCAAATGTATGACCTTATTAATTTGACCAGGAAGTGGTTGCAGCCAGAAACGCTGTCCGGGCCGAAGATTGTGGAACGGGTATTTATGGACAAGTTTCTGAGGTCTCTCCCTACTACCTTGCTGAAACAGGTGAGTCATGGAGATCCGGAAACCGCACACAAAGTTGTGGACCTTGTGGAAAATCTTACTTGTTCCCTCACAGACTCACGGACTTTCCACTCCAAGACCAGACCATCTCCAGCTATGGGTAAGACTGTACCAAGGTATGGGGTGGAGAGAAGGGCAAAGGGGGAAGTAAAGGTACTTTGAGGACTGTTTCTAATGTATGAAGAGATCGACCTGGAAGGCCAAACCCTCAGGAAGTGAACTGAAGGACAATTTGTTACCGCTGTGGGAAGAGGGACATGTAGCAGCAGATTGCCCAAGTACTGACAAACCAATGCACTGTGACTTTCTTACAGAGAGACATCAGTCCCTATCTGCAACTGTTACTTGCACTGCCGTGACGGGAAATGAGAAACCTTTATGCAAAATGTGTATTGATGGTAAAACTGTTGTGTTGTTGGATTTAGGTAGCCTGTTTACACTGGTAAAAACTTAACTGGTAAAGGTAAAAACCTTTCACCCTAGAAAACTGGCAATCATTTGTGTTCATGGGGACACTCGAGAGTATCCAGTGGCAACGGTGTTCTGAGACCTCCCTGGGTAACCTGTGTCATCAGGTGTGTCTGTTTCCCCAACTATCACATGACACCATTGTGGGAAGGGATTTCTCAAAATTTTTGGAGCTATGGGATGGCCCAGATTTCCCATTGAATGTTTATTTAGAGCCTGAAGGTGAGGATTCACCTGAGTTTACCTTGACCGTATAAGCAGGGGAAATAACAGGGCCTAGGGAGGAGCCTTCAACCTCAGAGGTGGAACAGCAACCTCTAGTGTTTGATGATTTAGAAGTACACATAGAAAATTTTTCCACTGAACAATTGAAGGACCCCACATTACTAAGGGATCAGGAGAATGTAGTGAAAATAGATGGGGGATTAGTGAACTTCAACGAGAGGATTGCCCTCCCATACTTCATCATAGAAAGGGACCTGTTATACTAGATTTCAGAGAAGGCAGAGGAAACCATACAGCAACTGGTGGTGCCTAAATCTTACAGCAAATTAGTCCTAGAACTGGCCCATGGACACATTCTTTGGGGACAATTAGGATCTGAAAAGACCTGAGAATAGAATCGTACAGAGGTGCTGTTGGCCTGGGATCACTAAGGAAGTGGAAATGTACTGTCCCTTCTGCCCCAATGCCACATTTCCGCAGTCCTTTGGTTCCCCTACCCATCATTGAGGTCCCTTTTTAGAGGATCGCCATGGATTTGGTTGGCCCCTTGCTAAAGTCTGCTAGAGCGCACTAACACATCTTGGTGATAATGGACTATGCCACCCATTACCCAGAGGCGATTCCTCTCTGAAACAACTCACTGCCAAAACAATTGCCAGAGAGCTATTTCAGGTTGTCAGCCATGTAGGCATTCCCAAAGAAATACTAACTGACCAGGGCACCCTGTTTATGTCTAAGGTAACTAAAGAACTTTGCAAACTTCTGAAGGTGACACAACTCCATACTTCCATGTATCACACTCAGACAGATGGGCTCGTGCAAAGGTTTAACAACATGTTAAAACTAATGTTGAGGAAGGTTGACGATAAAGACGGAAAGAATTGGGATTGTCTACTACCTTATTTAATGTTTGTGATTAGAGAGGTTCCTCAATCGTCCACAGGATTCTCTACCTTTGAGCTACTGTATGGGAGGCACCCACGGGGGCTATTGGACATTGCAAGGGTAACATGGTTAGAGTGAGAGTTCTCCTCATAAAAGCATAATTAAACATGTGGCCCAAATGCAAGACAGAATTACACAAGTAATGCCTTTTGTGAAGAAACATGGCTCAAGCCCAGTTGGCTCAGCAAAGGATTTACAATCATCTTTTTCACCTGTTGATAGGGTGTTGGTCCCCACGGTTGAAAGTAATTTCCTGACCAAATGGCAGAGCCCATATGAATTGTTGCAAAAAATGGGTGATGTGAATTATAAAATTAGCCAGCCAGGAAGACGAAAACCTGAGCAGGTGTACCATGTGAATTTGCTAGAACCCTGGAAGGATAGGGAATCCTTGGTCGCTGAGACTACCCCGCCGCCAGCTTTGACTTGCGTGGTAATCCCAGAGGTCGGGGTGCAAAGACTCTATCAAAAACTGAGCAACAGGAAGCTAGAGAATTTGTTCTCCGCAATAAAGAAAAATTCTCAGCATTCCCTGGGTGGGTGTCTGGGATTGAGCATGACATTATTACCCCACCTATCGTATTCCAGAAGCTTGCAAAGAGGCAATTCGCCAAGAAATAAAAAACATGCTTGAACTGGAGGTTATAGAGAAGTCAATTAGTGACTGGTCCAATCCTATTGTGTTAGTGCCAAAACCAGATGGAAGTTGGCAGTTTTGTAATGACTTTCATCAACTGAATAAAATCAATACGTTTGACACACATCCCATGCCCCGGATAGACAAACTGATTGATCGCTTAGGGACAGCCCTGTATAAACACTGGACTTGATCAAAGGATATTGGCAGATTCCTCTTTCGGAATCAGCCAATGGAAAAACTGCATTTGTAATTCCAGAGCGTTCTTTCCAGTAGAGGATGCCGTTTGGGTTGCAGAATGCTCCTGCCAAATTTAAGACCCTCCGGCCCCATCAAGCCTATGCTGCGACATACTTGGATAATGGGGTCATCCATAGTGAAGACTGAGACTCACATTTACGGAAAGTCCAGGCGATATTAGATTCTATCTGGAAAGCCGGTTTACAGCCAATCCCCAAAAATTTACCATTTGGCTAGAGGAGGCTATGTATCTGGGATATACCATTGAGAGAGGTCTGATAAAGCCCCAGGTCAACAAAGTTGAAGCTATACAAAGATGGCCACGCCCCACCAAGAAGAATCAGGTTTGAGCATTTTTGGGAATTGCTATTACCTGCATTTTATTCCTCATTTTGCCTCACAGGTTGCTCCCCTGACCAATTTGACAAAAAGGAAGGAGTCTGTCATGGTCAAGTGGACCCCTGAAGCAGAAGCAGCTTTTGAGGCCTTAAAACAGGCCTTATGTAGACAGCCAGTGTTGTACTCGCCTGGTTTTTCATGGGACTTTGTAGTCCAGACCGATGCATCAAATGTTGGGTTAGGAGCTGTGTTGTCTCAGGTTTTTAAGGGAAAGGACACCCCATCATTTACCTTAGCCAGAAATTAAAGCCTCATGAAGTAAATTATGTCACCATTGAGAAAGAATGTTTAGCAATAAAATGGGCTTTACATTCTCTCAGGTACTATCTCTTGGGTAGGCAATTTGAACTGATAACAGATCATGCTCCATTAAAGTGAATGGCACAAAACAAAGAGACCAATAGAAGGGTGAATAGGTGGTTCCTGGCCCTTCAAGAATTTCGTTTTATCATAAAACTACCTCGGTGTTAGAACGGTAAATGCAGATGTCCTGTCCCGAGTGCACGTATGCTTGGCAACCTGTGCTCCAACACCAGGGTTGAAACAAGACGGGGGTATGTGACATGAAGCCAGGAAGAACTAGGGAATGTGTCCAGGATGGGAGGTATATTTGTCCCATATTTATGCTGTACACTGAAAATTTTGCTTTTTGTGCAGGTTAAGGGCTCTGGGCTCTATAAAACTCCCAGGCTGCTTAGGGGGAATGCTCCATCCTGGAACCAGCTTTCTGTGCAGGACAGACTGGGGAGCAACCATTTACTACCATGGTGAGATTAAATCTGTGTGACTATGGACTCTGAGATATTCTGTATGAATGCTAATTGTCTGAGCAGTGGTAGGCTGTAAACAGACAAGTAGTTAGGATCCTGTGTTTGCAGTCAGATGCCCAACGTGGCAAGGCTTTATTTTCTGTTTGTTTGTTTTTTTTCTGTTTTGTATACCTGCACTTTATCACACACCTTGTAAATAAAGCACAATTTGTTTCACCAAGATTCTGCTGTCATGCTGTGCCTCTTTCACTGTGCTCATCCAGGGGGTCAGGCACAACCCGCGTGAGCAAATTCCTCACACAGTGTACCCAGGCACTTTCTACAAGTGTATGCCAAATCTTTATTGGGACTACAGGTCTGGATCATAGAGCAGGTCTCTAATACTTTCCCCAAAGCTGAAAGGTACAAAAATTTAATACCAGCATGACTCAATGAAGAGATAGAAACCAGAACTATCACTTATACAATATAAAGTGCAGCGCTATAAATGTGACATAAAATATGAATATAAAAAATGAATATAAAATGGGTCCCAATACAGAAAGTCCCAGTAAAGGTGACTTCAGGCGGCAGTGCACACTGACCAGAGGTGCATGCAATGTGGCAAAGATGGAGTTCAGGACGTAGTCATCATGGAAAAAAGGGTAGATGTAATCCCTTGAAGATCAGTGAAGATCCTCAAACCAAAGCAGCAAAGGATCCACTAGACAGCAAGGAAGAAATCACAGCTCCACCAGAGAAAACCACCACTCCTCCACTGCACATCAACGGTATCTAGGAGGAGATACTCCCTTACCAAACAATCAGAAAGAGGGCAAAATGTAACTTCTTAAACTAGATGATAGTCTCCCTCTCCACTGGTCCCACTTTATGCTTACACTTCTGATTGTGCCTCCAGCCACTGCTCTGCTGCCTCAATCAGGGGAAAGGTGTACTTTTGTACACCTTTCCCCTGATTGAGGCAGCAGAGCAGTGGCTGGAGGCACAATCAGAAGTGTAAGCATAAAGTGGGACCAGTGGAGAGGGAGACTATCATCTAGTTTAAGAAGTTACATTTTGCCCTCTTTCTGATTGTTTGGTAAGGGAGTATCTCCTCCTAGATACCGTTGATGTGCAGTGGAGGAGTGGTGGTTTTCTCTGGTGGAGCTGTGATTTCTTCCTTGCTGTCTAGTGGATCCTTTGCTGCTTTGGTTTGAGGATCTTCACTGATCTTCAAGGGATTACATCTACCCTTTTTTCCATGATGACTACGTCCTGAACTCCATCTTTGCCACATTGCATGCACCTCTGGTCAGTGTGCACTGCCGCCTGAAGTCACCTTTACTGGGACTTTCTGTATTGGGACCCATTTTATATTCATTTTTTATATTCATATTTTATGTCACATTTATAGCGCTGCACTTTATATTGTATATTCATGTGAGGAATTTTTTGGTTGTCCTGTGTGTTTCAGCTGCTTATCCACCTAAAAGCACTCACTTTTTTGCTCTCTGTTTCATAGAACTATCACTTAGTTCCATTGTTTTGACAACTATTTATTATTATATTTAAGCTATATATAGCCTTTTATAATACTTATACTAATATATATATATATATATATATATATATATATATATATATGTCATTTCTTTCCCTACTTAATCTATCCATATACAGGGAGCAAATTGCAAACTCTTCTTGGAATGCAATTCACATTATCTTCATTCTGTTGGCTAGAATTCCCCTTTAGTTTTTTTGTTTTGTGTTTTTTTAATAATTTATATAGTGTTTATTTATTCTAGTTCTGTTTACATTGAGTCAAATTTTCTTTGCTATGCTAATTGTGTTATCTATTTTTATTTTTTGTTTTATTTTTTGCGCTAGATTTCCCCCTCTTTTTTTTTTCTTTTGAGATCATGCACATTAGTATTCATTTATTCAGTCATTTCCACCAGAATTTAAGCCATATCTGCCCATACTTAACTATCAATAATATTCCATGTGTGCTACATTTGCCCTCCCCTTCCTACTTCAGTGTCTAATAAATAGCTATCCTTTCCTCCCTTTCCCTCTTATGGTTTGGCAAAGGAGCAATTGTGGGCTCCGAAACATGTTACAACCTGTCATGCTTCAACGTCAATACGTCCTGACGTCACTTCTGATTCCGGTCCTAGTGCTGGCTTGCATTCCAGCGTGGCTATATTTTCTGCTGGAGGAAAACACAGCCTGTCATACAGACTTAATCTGCATTCTGACAGAGTCCGGCTCTATGCCACCTATCCTGCAGAGCTGTTTTAAGGATACATCTCATCCATCCACCCGCTGTTCACCGAGGCTTGCCAGGAAAATTAGGACTGATGATATGCCTATTTATTCACATCCTTGTGAGTGTATTTTAACCCTTTCCTTTACTTGTTTTTAATTAAATTGATACACTTAGATGATGGCGCCTTATGTTTGTTTATTGTTTTGGCTGTTTTGTTCCACCTGATATCCAGGGGAAAAAAATATGGCACAGTGGTAATGAACAGATATAGTAATATTTGCAATTTACATAAATGTTTACACAGGAAAAGAATTTATAAAACATTTCCTGATGTAGGCAACTTTATAATTTATGAATGAAGGGTAGCCTTATCACCTGGAGCATAGCTGGGGTCTTGTTAAATTGCTATCTTTAGGACCCATTCACTTGTTTGTGGTGCACTAATGCGCATTATATTACTCATTAACACTCATTGTATTAAGGCAGCCTGTTTAAATTATTAGGCTGTCAGTGCACCATAAATCAAATGTGACATTTTCTTTTAAGGTACTACTGCCTCTGACTGCTAGTCTCAGATGTTTTGGATCGAGATTTGGCAATGTCACTACTGTGCTTCTCACTATTCTTGCTGGAGGCTGTGACCTGAAGAAGCAAAGGTCTACCTCTACTAAGATGACTCCCTCCATACAGAGACCATGCAGAACAAGGCATGGTAAATCAGATAGGAAAAGATCAGCTGCAGAAAGACCAAAGGTAGTACTGGTGAATAGTTCTTTGCCCTCTGCCTGCCAATTTTTGGGCACAGCTTCCAGAGTTCAGTTGCTCTTTAACTTATAAAAAAAATCCTATCCTGACTGAACATGAGCTGCTTGATAATGCCAAAGTCGGTCAGTAATTAACATCACATTTTCTCCTCTTTTGTTTGTCTTTGTTTTTGCGGTACATTAAAACTGCTTTGTGTCATTAAGGTTATTCCCTCTGCCTGCAAAATCCTCTCCATTTAGCATTACGTTAGGCATTTAGACTGGATCAGTTGACTTGCATAATTGATGCACAAAAGATGTATAAATAGGTAAAGCTGAATACCAGCTGTTTTTTTGTAAAAGAAATAGATCAGTGGTTGATTTAATCATCAAAAAGCTGTAAAATAAAACCATTGTATGGCGCAGTGTTTATTCTCATTGGTTTAAAATTTTAAGTGGATAATTGTATCAATTTAGAATGCCACACCCGTTTCTACAACCAAAATGATTAAAAAAGATTTACAACAGCAACTAGAAGTGCATCTCTTGTAATTTGTGGTGTTGGACAAACCAAAAAATGGTGGTGGAGGAGTAATAAGAAGTAATAGCCAAAGTATAAATCAAATACTGATAACTTGTGTTGCCTGTGTATACACTTACCTTCCATGGGTGTATACACTTGCCTTTAAATACTCCAAAAGGAAAATCTTTCTCAGATCCTGGTTTTCACCCCTTCTACAGCCATGCTCTGACTGCATACTCATATAAAAGGAGAACCCAGCCTAAAAGGGGAAAATATATTTCTCATGCCTCAGAAATGTATAAAAAGCTTCTACAGCCATGCTCTGACTGCATACTCATATAAAAGGAGAACCCAGCCTAAAAGGGGAAAATATATTTCTCATGCCTCAGAAATGTATAAAAAGCTTCTACAGCCATGCTCTGACTGCATACTCATATAAAAGGAGAACCCAGCCTAAAAGGGGAAAATATATTTCTCATGCCTCAGAAATGTATAAAAAGCCAGTGAATGTTTCATACTGCCGAGGCTGAAGTCTGTGAAAAGAGGCAAGTGGTTTAAGAGGTATTTTTTAGATAGAACAAAGTTTTTAGTTTTAAGTCTTTTTTCCCCACTTATCTTTGTTTTCTTTCAAGCCTCATTAATGTTTCCTTACCTTCACTACTTTACAATTGTGTCAATGATGGTGTATAAGCAAAGCAATAATGCAGAGGATTGGCAGACGTTTTGCACATGCTTATTCTTACCTCTGCTGCTCTTTCTTTCTTTTTTTCTTTCCAGTATAGGCAGCATCCACCAATCCATTCATATATATTATATAACCTGTGCAAAAGCCTCCTGTTCAAATACCCATCACTGCTGTTTGCTCTCCCTACACAATTACATTCATCCTTGTGTTGGGCTTTAGCTTTAGACCTGCAGTCTCCAGCCTTTCTCTGCCCATACACACACCCTATATTGTGACATACATGAGATTCAAATTAAACCAGTATTCTAACCAAATATGTTATGTATTGGACATAAAAAGGTGTCTTTGTTGCTCCTCTATCCAGATAGTAGACATCCTAACACTGAAAATGTGTTATTGGCAAGATCACTAGGTGAAAATAAATGTAAAACATGACAATGCCCAAAAGATCAATAGTGTTTGACGTATTGCAAGCAAAATAAAAGTAAAATCTTTTTCCTACCCATCCTTCACCCAGAAAACACCCTTCTTCCTGACGCCTGTATGCATATATGCGGTATCTTGGCAGGTGGGCTTTAACGTTGATATGCCGCATATATGCATACCTAAAGATAAACAGAGCTCTGCCAAGAGCATGTGTCCTGTGCCCTCCAGCACAGTAACCGGCAGGTAACGGAAAGCTCCCGATCTCTACTTGCATTTGGGAGCTTTCTGATCATGTGACCACTGTGACAGCAAATCACGAAGGTCACATGATCAGAACCCCCTGCCCTGCCTCCCGGCATCTGACACCCCTTAAAGAGCCAGGAGGCGCTAGCACAAAGGGTTTAAGAATAGGTTCACCTTTGGTAACATGTTACGCTACACCCATATTCAAGTTGTGACATGTTACGACAGGACTGGCCCCCAATCCCCCATTGTGACAGCTATGGATCTTCTCCCTCCGCTAGCTGTCACAAATTTTGAAAAAAGTGGCTCCGTGGAGCTCTGCCTGCCCAGCCACGTCACTCACTCACAGTATTCTGTGAATGGAAAAGCCTTTGCGGATGTCGGCTTGTAGTTCGAAATGAACTATCATGGTGCAGTTGTGTGCTATGGTAGTTCATTGAGTCTTCATGTCTACTGATCACTAGTGCAATGCTTTCCAGGCTCCCAATACAAAAAAATAGCAAATGCACTTTTTTTTTGCCTGCAAAAAATGTGTATTTATTATTTTTTGTTCAATGCAGAATTGGGAAGCATGGGAATAAATTCTCTAGCAGCTGAAATTTTGAGTTCAGAAAAACTTGAAGCTGATGAGCTGCTTGTCTTTATTTCCTGGTGAGTAAGCTTCTTATAGGCATTATGATGATCTTTGGAGACCGCTAACTGATCTCCAAGTTTCTTATCCCCAAGCCATATCCTCAAGTGCTAATCAGAAGCAGCTTGCTCACAGGCTAAACACAGTTCATGGAAACTACATGCTGCACTGTAAGAAATTTAGTTATGCAATATAAAGGTTTTCTTTCAATGACTGCAGGGTAAAATGTGAATATAGCATTTATAGCTACAGTGTACAAACAAAAGACAGTAATATCAAGCAGTCCCAGTCTCTGAAATTAGCATAAGGTATAGTTCATAAATAAATCCAGATGTGGGAAAGAGGAGGAGGGATAATCCACAAATGGCAGCCTACACTAAGAGTAGAAGCAAATTCTGTATATGGATGTAGAAACAAAGAAGGAAAAGCTCCTCTGAGTGTGAAATCACCAACTACATTTATTAAAAAACTGAATGCTAACCACTCACATGTTTTAAGGAAAAATCGAGCCCATCAGTATGATGACCTCCGTATTGCTGGGGAATCTACTAGGATGTGATGTACAGTGTCCACAACTATCTGGGGGAAGAGGGAGGCCAGACGCTCAATCCAGAGGGTAGCAAGGGAAGCTGGAACTTTGATGGAGCAGCGGAACACAGCCCTGGGAGGAAGTAGTCATTAACATGGGAAATACACAATGCGTTTCAGAGCATGCGCCGTACACAGGAGATGTGTACGTGCTCCTTTGTCAAGCTATTGGCTGGAATATAGGGAAGGCTATTTATACTACAAAGGAGTGCAGGATTAACCCATGGATGGCTAAATCATACAGTTGCAAGAAAAAGTATGTGAACCCCTTGGGATTACATGGAGTTTTGCATGAATTGGGCATAAAATGTGCTCTGAACGTCATCTAAGTCACAACAATAGAACACAGTCGGCTGAACATAATACTACACAAACATTAGATGTTGCCATGGTTTAATTGCACATAACATGTAAACATTCACAGTGCAGGGAGGAAAAAGTATGTGAGGCCCTAGCTTAATGACTTCTCCCAGACGTTCAGAGCACATTTTATGCCCAATTCATGCAAAACTGTATTATAAAGCAATTACTATCACAATATGCAGAACATAAATGGTCTCAAGGGCTGCACTTATTTCAACAAAAACAGTATAAGAAATAATTTCTACAAAAAAGTTAAAACGTAAATAACAATCATTAGCCTATTATAAAAAATAGGTAATATATATAAAAGTAGGCAGAAAAAATAAACACAAGTAATAGCTATGCTTATCAATATACATTTATAATTAGTTGGTACAAAAAGTAAAAATAAAGAATAACTAGTGAGTGTGAAAAAATTCTAAAAAAGAGGAGGGGCCAATTATTGCAAAAACCTCTATAATTTATAGTTTAAAGGATGGTATTTGTCACGAACGTGGCGTCAGACCCCTGACCTTCTCACCAAACTCGTGACCGAAGGACTAGCCAAGCTAAAACCGCGATGTCACATTCGTAATAATGCCACGCCCAGCTGCACCCTGCACAACGATTTTCCAGCTAATTTGACCACAATCGATGTACCGGCAGCCTGGGAGTGATTGTTAGTGGGTCAGGTTAATTACGCAATTAACCCTTCACACTGCCACCACCTCCTTTTTGTACAGAGAAAGAGGAAACTCAGCAATAACACTATGATGGTTGAGATAATCGTCTGTATAACACTGTCATCACAGACCAGTTATACAGAGGGTTAAACAAACACAGTAGCGCTCTTTTAGAGGCAGGAATTCGTAAATTGCATTAACGAGCTATAGAAACAGTTCAACACTTTCAGAAAGCAAGATTTATTACTTAAAGGTCAAAAGGGTGCAATAAAAATATTTACAGAAAAAAAACAATATATATATATATTAATTTACAGAGAGCAACAGCACAGCAAAGAGGTAACAGAAAAGAGGTTAAAGGGTTAAAGTACTTGCCAATCAGCCTTGGATTTGCAGATCAAGTTTCAGAGCGAAAGGGCTGTCTCCCAAGTTGGTTCTGATGTTAAACGGGAGAATTCTTCAAGTTCACTTTTTTAGGCCTGACAGCCCATTTTGTAGTTCCCTAGCAGGGTGTGTCTCTGAAGTCAAGGACCAATGCCCCGTTTAGGGAGGGAAGGTCTGGGCGTAGAACAAAACTAGAGCCAAAAGCTTTCATAGCTCATATTTTGGCTCATAACTTTCCCTAGGTACAAGTAACACTCCCACCGCGGGTAGATTAATATACAGACGCATCTGAGGAATGATTAGATATGAAATATGAAATTATACACTGGTTCAAGAGATGTAATTTTCTGCTTTCCTAGGTATTCCAGTCAGGGAGTGTGACCTATCAAACTGTTTGTCTCCTTGTGGCCAATCTGAAGATATGCCTGGTTTTTATGTAAGTCTCTCATATTTCAAGATATGAGACATAGGGAAAAATGGATTTTAAATGTGTTATCTGGTTCGTGCTCCTCTGGAATGTCTTTGAACTCCTGGGAAGGCTTGCATTATCTTTTACGATGTGCTAGATTGCACAGCTCTCTTAGACAACTAGGCACTTCAGCTCAAAAATGTTTTATAGCTCGGGGCTTCCTGCTGTGCCCTGGCTGGCCTGTGACACTTTTAACACACAGGCCATATGTCAATGTTTATGAACAGAGAGGAAGGGGGAGAATGGGGGAGAATATGTTTATCAAGATGATTGACCCTTTGCCAAGATGGAGGTTGAAGCCAAAATGGTTGAACCGCGTCCATCTCTGGGTGTACGCTTGCTACAGTATTCATTTTGAGTTCATCATTTAAACCTTGTGGAGAAAGAGTATCTAAAGTGTAGATGCGAAAGGTCTCCCATTGGCATAACTTGGAAAAACTTTCTGCCTCGGGGAGACCCCTGGGCATGGCTTCATTAATCCACACCTGCAAGCCTGAAGTGGACTTATTATGTACCTTTAAAAAACATTATGGGGTACGCTATGTTTATCGCTGCCATCTTCAATGAATTGGCGATGTTCACCAAACTGTTATCTAATGGTCCGGATAATGCAACGAACATTTAATTGTCCACAAGGGCAGGTGAGGTAATATGCCATAAACTTTGTGGCACAATTATAGAATTCATTCATTCATGGAATAGACTTCTCCTTTTGTGGCAAATTGTTTATGGCCATGTTTTACAAAACTGCATGTTTTGCATAAAGCCTTTTGGCAACAATACATACCTTTTAGAGGAATCAAACATAAGGAGGCTCTGGTGGTACTAGATTTATTAGATTTTAATTTACTGGGTGCAATTTTACTTTTCAGGGTGTGAGCATTTCTCTAAGTGACTCAGGGTCTATGATCAATGATGGTTTGCAATTGGGGATCCTGAGATAGAATACCCCAATGTTTATTAAGAATGGATTCCGTTTTATGATGCAAACTATGAAATATGGTGATAAATCTAGCAGACTGTACATTCTGGTTTTTGGGACATTTTGGCAGTTTACCTAGACTAGGGGTGGGCAACCTGCGGCTCTCCAGCTGTTGTGGAACTACATTTCCCATGAGACATTGCAAAACTGACAGTTACAGCTATGACTTGCAGAGACATGATGAAACTTGTAGTCGTGCAACAGCTGGAGAGCCGCAGTTTGCCCACCCCTGACCTAGATGATAGATGCTGTATGCCTCATCCACCACAGGCTCCAGGTACCCCTTGTCTAGAAACTTTTGTTTCAAGAATACACTCTGGGAAACATAGTCAGACTCCCTGGTACAATTCTGTCAACAGAATTGTCCTTTTGGGATATTTTTAACCAACTGCGGGTGGTGACAGCTCTCATAGTGTAAATATAAGTTCCCCACAGTGGGCTTAGTGTAATCCTCACAAAGATGTAACCATAATCATGTTAGCATTAAATCAAGGAAAGTCAAGGTATCTCTGTTGTATGAAAGTGAAGGGTAATCCAAGGGGGTTATTATTGCAATGTGTGACAAATGCAGCTACCATGGAAGAGGAGCCATCCCAGATGATCAGAATGTCATCAATATAATAACCAAAGTCAGAGGCGTATTTACCACAAGGCAAACAAAGCATTTGCCTAGGGCAGCATTTTTCAGGGGGGGCAGCACTGCCCCTCAGAAGAAAGGACAGATGAAGGGACACATGTGGCATGGGGACCAGGTAGGATCCAAGAGAGGCTGCAGGCTGCTTGATGGTGTATGCAGAGCACTACTCTCGTTCCCAGGGATGTCTCTCTCTCTCTCTCTCTCTCTCTATCATTGTGGGGGGGGGGTGTGTGTTAGTGGAAGGCTTCCTCAGGTGGGGGGGCAGGGGTGTTGTTGGTCAATGTCCGGCTCTCTCCACAGGGGGGGGTGTACAATTTTTGTGTTGCCTAGGGCAGCACAAAACCTAAATACACCACTGACCATAGTAGATAAGATGGGCTGCAAAAGGATTTTGTTGACAAATAAACGACGACTCCCAATATCCCATTACTAAATTTTTCATAAAAGTTTTCAAAATTGGCTCCAATGGCTGTCCCGTGAATTTTTCAAGTAAAATTCTTCATCAAATTTAAAATCGTATGTGTAAGGCAGAACAAAGTGGCATCAAGTATAAAGTTAGCCTGTCTAGGATTCAGCAGACAATCTTGTGAGAGAAAATATTGCAGAGCTACCATGCCTATATCTTGAGGGATAGATATATATAAAGATGTGGAGTCTAAAGAAACAAAAATATGATTGGGTTCTCTCATGTATAGGGCTGTAAGGATTCAAGTAAATGAATACTATCTCATATGGGATGGGAGGTTTTGAACAAGTGGTTGCAAAAATAAATCTATATATTGAGAGAAGCCTGTGGTGATGCTGTCTATTCCAGCAACAATGGTCCTGCATGGAGGGGTCTGTAAATTCTTGTGTATATTTGGAAAGTGGTAGAAATAAGGGGTTTGGTAATAATTACTTTGCAAGAAAGAAGCCTCTGTCTTGTTGATAACCCCATCTCTTAGAGCCCTCAGGACCTGAACATTGGCTTCTATTTTAAACTGAGGTAATGGATCTTTGGGTAGCTTTACATAAGTGTAGGTGTCTAAAAGTAATCTCTTGGCTTCTAGTATGTAATTTGCCTTATCTGGTAATATAATTCCACCACCTTTATCTGCTGACTTTATGACGATATTGGGATTGTTGGTGAGAAATTTTAAAGCTACAGTTTCTTCACAGCTTAAATTGTGTATTGTGTATTTTCTATTTTGGTGATTTTATCTTTCACCAAGTGAGTGGTTAGGATCCGTTTATTGGTAATTGTAGTTGGTGATACTACGCTTTGAGCCACTTTTCTTTCTTTGTTTTCTACATAGCTACATGTAGTTGTTTTCTTGCCAATCCATTCACATTGAATCTACTGTGAGCGGGCAGCAAGTGCAGGCACCACCACAGACATGTACATCACAAGCCTAGTTCCGGGTTTAGGGAAGTGTACAGTGCATTTTGGTGTGCAGTGCATTACAGAGTACAGTGCGTATTGGTGCCCAGTGTGTTACAGAGTACAGTGCATTGCGGTGTCTAGTGTGTTACAGTGTACATTACATTGCGGTGTCCAGTGCACTACAGTGTACAGTGCATTGTGATGTCCAGTGCGTTAGAGTACAGTGCATATTGGTGACAAGTGTGTTACAGAGTACAGTGCATTACGGTGTCCAGTGCATTACAGAGTCCAGTGCGTTACAGTGTACAGTGCATATTGGTGTCCAGTGCGTTACAGAGTACAGTTCATTGTGGTATCCAGTGCGTTACACAGTAGAGTGCATTGCGTTGTCCAGTGCATTACAGTGTATAGTGCATATTGGTGTCCAGTGCATTACAGAGTACAGTGCATTGCAGTGTCCAGTGCATTTTACAATACAATGCATTGCGGTGTCCAGTGCATTACAGAGTACCGTGCATATTGGTGTCCAGTGTGTTATAGAGTACAGTGCATTGCGGTGTCAAGTGCGTTACGAAGTACAGTGCATTGCGGTGTCAAGTGCGTTACGAAGTACAGTGCATTGCGGTGTCCATGCGTTAGTGTACAATGCATATTGGTGTCCAGTGCATTACAGAGTAGAGCGCATTGCGATGTCCATTGCGTTAGAGTACAGTGCATTGCGGTGTCCAGTGCATTGCAGTGTCCAGTGCCTTACAGAGTACAGTGCATATTGGTGTCCAGTACGTTGCACTGTAATCTGTAATGCATTGTACTTTGTAACGTACTGGACACCAATATGCACTGTACTCTGTAACGCAGTGGACACCGCAATGTACTGTACACTGTAATGCACTGGACACCAATATGCACTGTACACTAATGCACTGGACACCGAAATGCACTGTAATCTGTAATGCACTGTACTCTGTATTTCGGTGTCCAGTGCATTAGTGGACAGGGCATATTGGTATCCAGTGCATTACAGTGTACAGTGCATTGCGGTGTCCAGTGCGTTACCGTGTACAGCGCATATTGGTGTCCAGTGCATTACAGTGTACAGTGCATTGTGGTGTCAAGTGCGTTACAGTGTACAATGCATTTTAAATATTGTATTGTTTTTTTCCTGTATTGTTCACTATAAATAAGATATGTGCTGTGTGCATAGGAATTTGTTCATATTTTTTAAAACTTTAGTCCAGCCCCCCAACAGTGTGAAGGTCCATGAATCGGCAGCCTGTTTAAAAAGTTTGAGGACCCCTGGGTTTAACTCGCGTATTATCTCAGTAGAATCAATAAATGTTTCTGGGATGCCTCACAGCCTGAAATTGTATCAACAGAAGTGGTTCTCAAGGTCATCGATTTTATTAAGGGCTTCTTCAAGCCGTAGCTGCAATTCTTGAATACAAGCTGTGTTCTGGTTTGTTCTGTTCACATTGCTATCTAATCTTGATTTGATGGTGCTGATACATGTGCCCAATTCTTTGAATTCATTTTTAAGCTCAGATGTGATCTTCTTGCTAGCCTTTTCCAGGCCCTGATTAAGAAGAGCTGAACATTTGGCCAATATGATGGGGTCCCCAGAGTATTCCAATGGGGGGGGCAGCTTGCTGTTGCGGGGAAGGAGGAAGGCTGTCATCTCCACTGCCTTGGCTGAAAATTATGTCCCCAAGTGCTGTCAGTCAGAGGACTGTGTGTGGAAAAGGTTATCTGTGGGGGAGGCTGCTGCCACATGTGGAGATTGAAATGGAGCTCACCTTCCCCGGATCATGGTGGATCCTCCTGTGGCATTTCCTGAACGGTTTCCGAATGTAAAACTTTTTTGGGCCTAACACTTAACATGGGCATTACAAAAAAGAATGAATTGCGGTCATATTGGTCCACAGACCCGATTCATCATATGCCCATGTTTTCTGTTGCAATGGCCAGGAAAGGATATGAGCTAATCCTGAGTTTTATGCATTTCAGTAACAATACCCTCTGCTGTCCTCGGGGTAACCCTGGCTTCACAAAATTCGGCCCCTTGTAAATGATCTATCCCAGAAATTTGCAGATGTGTATAAGCCCTAACAAAACATCTGCATAGTTCCTTCTACATTTTATTGGCAGGTATGCAATTAAGCAATATTTCCCCAGCAAGCATGCCAGCTATGGGGTTAAACTGTATCAGCTTGGAGAGAGGGCAACAGGCTATACATACTGATTCAGAATTTATGATGGAAAAGACAGTCAAATGGGGCCCACTGAAAGCCATAGGTAGCAGTGGTAAGATAGTGTGGGACCTATTACCCTTGTTCCATGAAGGGAACTATTTGTACCTGGACAACGTTTATGCAAGCATGCCAGTTTTTTGGCATTTGTTCAAGAAATTGACTGCTGTGGCACCATGCAACCATACATTGCTCATTAACACCACACTTAGAAAGGGGAAGCAAGCCTGCTTGTGCAATGAAGAACTACTCGCAGTGAAGAGGAAGAACAAATAGGATGTGTTCATCCTGTTTTTCATACACCCAGACACGAATACAAATGTTAGTGCCTGCAATGCTGAAGGGGGAGATTTCTCCACATGCAGTTAAAAAAAATGTGTATGCCCAAACCTTAGAAACCGTGAGATATTGTCTGGTGTGCCGTGGGAAAAATTGCAATTTCATCCGTAACATGTGGCCTCGGCTCACAAATAGACCAATCATTAGAACAGCAATGGGCAAACTACGGCCCACGGGCCGTATACGGCCCGGCGGACCTTTTAATCCGGCCCGCGGAGCGTGATACTGTCAGGATGATCTGTCCCCCTCGACGTATCTGCGCATGTGCCGGAGATCGCCGATCGGCTGCTAATGCCTGAAACTGGCACATGCGCAGATACGTCGAGGGGGACAGATCCTCATAGGAGACAGATTTTCATGCTACACCGGAACGGCGAGAGGAACGCGCGGAGCAAAGGTAAGTGAATTGACACAGGGGGGGCTTGGGGACTTAATATGGGGGATGAATTACTATAGGGGGGATGAATTACTATAGGGGGGATGAATTACTATGGGGGATGAATTACTATATGGGGGATGAATTACTATATGGGGGATGAATTACTATAGGGGGGATGAATTACTATGGGGGATGAATTACTATATGGGGGATGAATTACTATAGGGGGGATGAATTACTATAGGGGAGATGAATTACTATATGGGGGGTGAATTACTATGAGGGATGAATTACTATGGGGGATGAATTACTATATGGGGGATGAATTACTATGGGGGATTAATTACTATATGGGGGATGAATTACTATGGGGGATGAATTACTATATGGGGGATGAATTACTATGGGGGATGAATTACTATGGGGGATGAATTACTAAATGGGGGATTAATTACTATGGGGGATGAATTACTATATGGGGGATGAATTACTATATGGGGGATGAATTACTATGGGGGATGAATTACTAGATGGGGGATTAAATACTATGCTTACTATGGGGGAATATTACTATACTTACTATGGATGACACATACACATCATTCATCTACTCTTGGTCCGGCCCCCGGGTCCAATATATGAACCCATTGCGGCCCTCAATTCAAAAAGTTTTTCAATAAATTTTTTTAACATTTTCTAATGGTGGTGTGCCTCGTGATTTTTTTCATGAAAAAAGTGTGCCTTTGCACAAAAAAGGTTGAAAAACACTGCACTAGAGGATGTCGGGCCCTCCTGTGCTGTCATGCCTAGTATACAGTAGTCAGTTTTTATTAGGAAAGCAGGGGGACTGGCAGGATCACTAGGTATTTCACACGAAGGATGCAATGCAAAAAGAAAAGGGTGCTTTTTCATACAAGTACATGGTACAGCAGGCACATATCAGAAATATGAAATGCTGGGTTTACATATTTCATTTTTTAAAATTTCTATCAAGATTACTGAGTACACATTTGACAGAAGCTTAATGATTATGATGATCTCATTCTGCGTATAGCTCCTCCAATTGTACTTTTATCTGCTTGTAAACACTAAATTACTATTCTGTAACATACAAGGAAGGAGATTTTCACATCTTGCTGCAAGCAATCATTGCTAAAAATAAAACCTTTTCACAGGGGAAATTGAAAGTACCTAAGTGCTTGTAAAACTGCTGCTCTAGGAATTGCTTTATATCACTAATGGCAATGAAGAGTTCTGCCTTTTTTTAAATAATTAGGTACTGCACATGCACTGCATATATTCAGTTAACATTTGCAGATATATCTTTATTAATCCAAGCACTAAGATAAAAAAAACCTATTATATATAATATATATAAGTTCTGTGGCAGGTGGCACTCAGGCTGATTTAAAGCTTGAGATTTATGAAGATTTTCTATAATTAAAGTGTTACTAAACCCACGACCGTAAAATCAGTCTGTATGCGCAGTAGAGCATGCTTGTTATACTCACTGTGGAACCTAAGGGGTTAATCCTCTGCATTGTGTAAAAAGGCTGTTTGCTCCTGACTCCTCTGATCCTCCCATTCTTCCGGTGCTCCTCTCTTATCTCCTGATAAGACATATCTTGTGGAGTCACTCTGCACATGCTCAGTTGGGTGTGCTTTGCTAGAGAGGTGTTTTATTTCTTGGTAGAGTACATGTGATCATCACAGGGCGAATCAGCACTATCCAGACAGAGGTCAGAGGTTCTGCATCCTCCTAGAGCAAAATGAAAACTCTGCCTACGTTCTTTAAGGTAATCTTACACAGAGACACAGCTCAGTGATCAGTAGCCCCGAGCTAACTTCAAAAATACCTGCAACAAAGATTGTGTTAAAGTAGAACTATAAGCAAAACTTTTTGTTTTGTTTGTTTTTCATGGATAGGGTAAGGGATGGTCATAACCCCTGTCAGTTATGTTTTGCCATCTGTGTCCCATTGGGGAGATTTACCTTCACTACCTGTCCCATAGTCAAAACAGAGAAAATCCCTGCAAATTAAGGGAATTCATTGGGGACCCCCAGGTCACTAGAACTAGTGTCCCCATTGTAAAATGTCCTCTCTATTACTTTTCTGGGGATAATCCAAAATTGGGGATTTTCTTTTCCGTTATATATGATAATGGTAAACAAAACGAATAGAGATGGTGAATCTCCTTAACAGGGACACAGACTGCAATAAAAAAAAACAGACAGCAGTAAAATCCTTATAGATGTTCTAATCCCTCTCCATTCTGTCCAAAACCAAAATAAAAAAAATTAAACAAATTTGCCTTTAGTTTTTCTTTTCTTTTTTTTTTTTTCAACCAGCGGGTTGATTGAAAAAAGCTGACCCGACTCCCCCATCCACACATTTGATGTGGATGGAGGAATCCTACCCACTGAGTTATTGTATTTTGACAGCAGGGAAACTCCCCCACAGTCTAAATACATAGTTCGGCACTGCAGCCTATTGCCTGTGGTATTGATAAAGCAAGAATAGAGCCAGAATATACTGACAGAGTGGTTGAACAGAAGTCAATTGGTAGATTGGCTTCTGTTCAACCATAGTGATCACACATGGGTTGAAACATTGGCCCAGCTGAACCAGCTGAATTTTGATCCATGTAAGGCCAGCTTAAAGCCTCAGCCTTTATTTAACTAGCATTCATTGTGAAGCAGCAGGAAGGTAAGCGGGGACTGCAGCAGGGAATCAGCAGATATCATATGGTGTACAGAGTGGGAGTGACACAGCAGGAAGGTGAGCAGGGATTGAAGTGAGGACTACTGAGTGGGGGGTGGGGGAGTACTACCGGATAGGTGGTGAGGAATGTACTACTTGGTGGACGGGGGTTCTACTGACCAAAAGGGGTGGGGGGAATGTACTACTTAGCGGTGAGTGGGGAAGGAAGGGGTGGGCATGTACTACTGAGCCGGGAGATGGGGGGGTGATAATGTAAAAAAAAAAAAAAAATACACCAGATACCACCCTTAACCATGCCTCAAATCTGGCAACTTTTTCATCAAAATAGAAAACCAACACCACATTTGCCAAGCTTCAATAAAACTTCAAAAATGCATGTTAAAGTAATTGTAAACATTCAGATTTTTTCTTTAAAAAACGTATTATACTTACCTGCTCTGTGCAGTGGTTTTGCACAGAACAACCCCGATCCTCCTCTTTTCAGATCCCCCGCCAGCGCTCTCGGTTTGTACCCCCCTGCTGACTGCCCCCATAGCAAGCCTCTTGTTATGGGGGCACTTGTATGTGCTCGCTCCCAAACAGCACTCTGTTTCTAGAAATCCTGCAGATTGGAACAGGACCAAAAGATATGCAGAAAGGTCCCTTCAGTTTCTCTACATCAGAACATTCAGGCAATTGATGCACTTTATGTCCGCCATAAAATGTTTCTGCACACTTCTGAAGTCTCTAATTATAAAGAGAGGGATCTACCATCTGTTGTATGTCGTTGGATGTTCTGAGACCAGTAGTGGTGAAGAAGTCTAAACTTATTGTCATTAAGATATCATCTATCAACTGAAATGGCTGTCCCCAAGACCTGGGATAAAGTCATGGTATTCTATGATTGAGGTAAACTTTGCAGCCACCCGTACAGGTTATGTATACATTCATTAGTCAACAGGATTTTGAGAGCATCCTATGATAAGGTGAGAGATCAAGGGCTTTCTGGCATTCTAAACCAGTGTTTTATGGAACCCTATGGTTCCTCAAGAGATTGCTAGGGATTCCTTGAGCTGTGGCTAGCTGACTTTCCATCTGATGGTGCTTTCATAGTGCCAGACCCATTTCCTATTTCCACTGACCACCAATGTTGGGTGTTTTCCTTTTGACACCTGATGGACTAATCTTAGCAGGGGTTTCCAGACACCTGAAAGTTATTTCAAGGGTTCCTCCGAGGTAAAAAGGATGAGAAAGGCTTGTGTAGATGCTTGGTCTAAACCAGTAGTTATTTTTTGTACGTGTCAGTTTAATTATTAATTATTAGATTTCTATACTCAACTGTTTTCCATACACAACTATTGCATGCACTGGCTGTGAAGTCCATTCAAACCTTAGCCCCCACTGAGGAATCACAGACCAAGAACGTTTGAAGACAAATAATTATAATCTGTTCACTTTGCCTGCAGGTTTTTACTTTGAAAAGTAATTTTGCCTAGCTGAGTAAGTGTAGTGAAAATTTACTTATAAAAGAATACTCAATCATATGCAAGGTAAAAAAAGAGCATTTTGTGCTTGCACGGGATTGGATGATGGATGTCAGCAAAGTGAAAATTCCCTTGCAACGTGAACATCGTATTTGCCTTTGGTAAATCAATCCCTTTAACTTCCATTCTACACTGATGACCACTTTTCACTTTCCTGCCACAATAAACTCTAAACTAATAATAATTAAGTTAATGACCTCTAATTATTCTATAGTACTGGTAACAAATTAGGTGATTTATAATATAGATTACCTTGTCTGTTGTCTGAATCTAACAATGTGGCACACAATGGCACATTATGTCTTTGGATACTACCAGTCTTTATGCGCCCTACCCGCGCCTGTATTTGCAGCCTCTGCTGTCAGTCACTGAGTCCCGGCCGGTGATTACTCGCCAGCACCTGGTGATCGCCGACTATTACCAATGGGGGGGGAGAGAGAACTGTATGTAAACAATATGGTTCTCTCCCCTGTCAGCTCCAGCACTCTGCTTTGTATGGCTCTGCATAGCAGAGCCATACAAACCAGTGTGCTTACAGTTGAAAGCAAAGATACAGCTTACTGTAAAACAGCACACAGTTAACCCTTTTGATCGCCCACATGTTAACCTCTTCCTGCCCAGTGCCATTAGTACAGTGTCAGTGCTTTTTATTAGCACTGATCACTGTATTGGTGTCACTAGGGATGTCAGTGACACTAAGTCAGTTCCCCCCAGTTTCAGAATGCCCGCCGCAACCCGCTATAAGTCGCTGATCGCCGCAATTACTAATTGAAAAAAAAAAACTAACCAGATCAATATCCCAGGAGTTTAACCACTTGCCCTCCAGAGGATTTACTCTCTTTCCTGACCAGGCCATTTTTTGCATTACAGCGCTGCATTACTTTAACTGGCAATTGCACGGTCATGCAACAGTGCATCCAAATTAAATTTATGTCCTTTTTCCCACGAATAGAGCTTTCTTTCGGTGGTATTGGATTGCCTGTGCATTTTTTAGTTTTTGCGCTATAAAAAAAAGCATGACAATTTTGAGAAAAAAAAAACAATATTTTTGAAATTTAAAAAATCTAATTTCGTCATAAAGTTAGGCCAAATGTATTCTGCTATATCTTTGCTAAAAAAAAATCCAATTTGTGTAAATTAATTGGTTTACGTGAAAGTTATAGAGTCTACAAATGGCGTATGGTATATATACAGGAATCTTTTTTTTTTTTTTTTCTAGTAATGGCAGCGGTCAGCAACTTATAGCGAGACTGCGGCGGGCATTCTGACACTGGATTGAACAGACTTGGTGTCACTGACATCCCCAGTGACACCAATACAGTGATCAGTGCTAATAAAAAGCACTGACACTGTACTAATGGCACTGGGCATGAAGGGGTTAACATGTGGGGCGATCAAAGGGTTAACTGTGTGCTGTCTTACTATGTGCTGTGTGTGTGCGCTTCACTGTAGCACACTGCTTTGCATAGCTCTGTTATGCAAAGCCACGCATATCAATGTGCAGGAGCTGACAGGGGAGAGAACTGTATTGTTTACTTATAGTTCTCTCCCTCCATCGGTAATGCTCCTCGATCACTGGGTTCCGGCAAGTAATCACTGGCCGTAACCCGGTGATTGACAGCCGAGGCCGTGTCTCTAGTGCATTAAAATTCCTGCCTGTTTGCCATTCAGCACAGAATTGATGGAATCCAGTGGGACCCAGGTACGCCCATCTGCTGTACAGAGTAGTCTGGCCAGAAGTGGTTTTCATGGAAGAATTGTGGCCAAAAATCCATACCTCTAATGTGGAGACAAGGCTAAAGTAATTCAACTATGCACAAAAACATAGGGGTGCAAAAAAATGGCAGCAGGTCCTCTAGACTGATGAGTCAAACTTTGAAATATTTGGCTGCAGTTTGTTTGGAAAGGGCTGAAGAGAGGTAAAATAATGAGTCTCTGCAGGCAACAATCAGGCATGGTGGAGGTTCCTTGCAAATTTGGGGCTGCATTTCTACAAAAGGAGTTGGAGATTTGGTCAAGAGCAATGGTGTCCTCAATGCAGATACTGATTCTGCATGCGATATTATCAGGGAGGTGTGTGATTGGTACAAAATGTATTCTGCAGCAGGACAATGACCCAAAACATACAGCCAATATCATTAAGAACTATCTGTGTAAAGAACAACAAGGAGTCCTAGAAGTGATGGTTTGCCCCCCACAAAGCTCTGACCTTAACAATCGAGTCTGTCTGGGTTTACATGAAGAGACAGAAGGATTTGAGGTAGCCTACATCCACAGAAGATCTGTAGTTAGTTCTCCAAGATGTTTGGAGCAACATACCTGCTGAAAACTGTGTGTAAGTGTACCTAGATGAATTGATGCTGTTTTGAAGGCGGTCACACGAAATGTTGATTTGATTTAATTTAATTTCTCTTCTGTTCTTTAACTTTTTTTTTACTCGTTTTGTTAATTGATAAAAATAAACCATTAACACTTCTATTTCTAAAAGCATTCCTAAAGGATAAGTTCACCTTTCGTAACTTGTTAGATGTTACACCCATATTCAGGGTGTAACATGTTATGACTGGACCTGCCCTCGCACACCCCTCGATCTCCATTGTGACAGCTAGCGGGGAATCTTCTCCTTCCTGCTAGCTGTCACAATTTTTTTTAAAAACGTGGTTGTGTAGGGCTCAGTCCGCCCAGCCACATCACGTCTCTGCGGCTGTCAGCTTGTAGTTTTCAATGAACTACTACGGCACTCCACAGCACCATAGTAGTTAATTGAGCCTTCCTGTCAGTAAGCATCCGATTGCCTGTACGGGATGTACAAGCAAGCAGATATACTGAAAGGTGATGGCACCAGAGATCTTCTGATAGTTGGTGCAATGCTTTAGAAGTTCCACAAACAAAACATAATAAATGCACATTTTTTTACCTGCAAAAAAATGTGCATCTTATTATTTTTTGCTAAAAGGTGAACTTATCCTTTTTTCACACCTGCCTAAAACTTTTAGCCCATATTTATAGAGTATGTATTTATGTATGTGTGTATACAGTGGGGCAAAAAAGTATTTAGTCAGCCACCAATTGTGCAAGTTCTCCCACTTAAAAAGATGAGAGAGGCCTGTAATTGGCATCATAGGTAGACCTCAACTATGAGAGACAAAATGAGAAAAAAAATATAGACAATCACATTGGCTGATTTGGAAAGAATTTATTTGCAAATTATGATGGAAAATAAGTATTTGGTCACCTACAAACAAGCAAGATTTCTGAATCTCACAGACCTGTACCTTCTTCTTTAAGAGGCTCCTCTGTCCTGCACTCATTACCTGTATCAATGGCACCTGTGTGAACTTGTTATCAGTATAAAAGACACCTGTCCACAACCTCAAACAGTCACACTCCAAACTCCACTATGGTGAAGACCAAAGAGCTGTCGAAGGACATCAGAAACAAAATTGTAGACCTGCACCAGGCTGGGAAGACCGAATCTGCAATTGGCAAGCAGCTTGGTGTGAACAAATCAACTGTGGGAGCAATAATTAGAAAATGGAAGACATACAAGACCACTGATAATCTCCCTCGATCTGGGGCTCCACGCACGATCTCACCCCGTGGGGTCAAAACGATCACAAGAACGGTGAGCAAAAATCCCAGGACCACACGGGGGGACCTAGTGAATGACCTGCAGAGAGCTGGGACCAACATAACAAAGGCTACCATCAGTAACACACTAATCCGCCAGGGACTCAGATCCTGCAGTGCCAGACATGTCCCCCTGCTTAAGCCAGTACATGTCCGGGCCCGTCGGAAGTTTGCTAGAGAGAATTTGGATGATCCAGAAGAGGATTGGGAGAATGTCATATGGGCAGATGAAACCAAAATAGAACTGTCTGGTAGAAACACAACTCGTTGTGTTTGGAGGAGAGAGAATGCTAAGTTGCATCCAAAGAACACCATACCTAGTGTGAAGCATGGGGGTGGCAACATCATGCTTTGGGGCTGTTTCTCCGCAAAGGGACCAGGACGACTGATCCATGTACAGGACAGAATGAATGGGGCCATGTATCGTGAGATTTTGAGTGCAAACCTCCTTCCATCAGCAAGGGCATTGAAGATGAAACGTGGTTAGGTCTTCCAACATGACAATGATCCCAAACATACCGCCCGGGCAACAAAGGAGTGGATTCGTAAGAAGCATTTCAAGGTCCTGGAGTGGCCTAGCCAGTCTCCAGATCTCAACCCCATAGAAAACCTTTGGAGGGAGTTGAACGTCTGTGTTGCCCAGCGACAGCCCCAAAACATCACTGCTCTAGAGGAGATCAGTATGGAGAAATGGGCCAACATACCAGCAACAGTGTGAAGACAGTGTGACCAACCTTGTGAAGACTTACAGGAAACGTTTGACCTCTGTCATTGCCAACAAAGGACATATAACAAAGTATTGAGATTAACTTTTGATATTGACCAAATACTTATTTTCCACCATAATTTGCAAATAAATTCTTTCCAAATCAGCCAATGTGATTGTCTGGATTTTTTTTTCTCATTTTGTCTCTCATAGTTGAGGTCTACCTATGATGCCAATTACAGGCCTCTCTCATCTTTTTAAGTGGGAGAACTTGCACAATTGGTGGCTGACTAAATACTTTTTTGCTCCACTGTATGTATGCATATATGGTGTGTATATATATATATATACACACACAGTGAGGAACAGAAGTATGTGAACACCCTGCGATTTTGCAAGTTCTCCCACTTAGAAATCATGGAGGGGTCTGAAATTCATTAGGTGCATTCCCACTCTGAGAGACAGAATTTAAAAAAAAAAATTCAGGAAATCACATTGTATGATTTTTAAAGAATGTACAGTATTTGTCTTGCACTGCTGAACATAAGTATTTGAATAGCTGAGAAAATCAGTGTTAATATTTGGTACAGAAGCCTTTGTTTGCAATTACAGAGGTCAAATGTTTCCTGTAGTTCTTGACCAGGATTGCACACACTGCAGCAGGGATTTTGGCCCACTCCTCTACATAGATATCCTCTAGATCTGTCAGGTTTTGGGGCTGTCGCTGAGCAACATGGATTTTCAGCTCCCTCCAAAGATGTTCTATTGGATTTAGGTCTGGAGACTGGCTAGGCCACTCCAGAACTTCTTATGGAGCCACTCCTTGGTTATCCTGGCTGTGTGCTTCGTGTCATTTACATGTTGGAAGACCCAGCCACGACCCATCTTCAGTGCTCTGACTGAGGGAAGGAGGTTGTTGCTCAAAATCTCACAATAAATGGCCCCATTCATCCTCTCCTTAATACAGTGCAGTCGTCCTGTCCCCTTCGCAGAAAAGCACCCCCAAAGCATGATGTTACCACCCCCATGCTTCACAGTAGGGATGGTGTTCTTGGGATGCAACTCATCCTTCTTTTTCCTCCAAACACGACGAGTGAAGTTTAGACCAAAAAGTTCTACTTCTCCCATGCCTCCTCTGGATCATCCAGATGGTCATTGGCACACTTCAGACAGGGCCTGGACATGTGATGACTTGAGCAAGGGAACCTTCCGTGCAATGCATGATTTGAAACCATGACGGCGTAGTGTTCTACCGACAGTGACCTTTGAAACTGTGGTCCCAGCTCTCTTCATGTCATTAACCAGCTCCTCCCTTGTAGTTCTGCGCTGATTCCTCACCTTTCTTATCATCATTGATACCCCACGAGGTGAGATCTTGCATGGAGCCCCAATCTGAGGGAGACTGACAGTCGTCTTTAGCCTCTTCCATTTTCTAACAATTGCTCCAACAGTTGATCTATTTTCACCAAGCTGCTTGTCAATTGCCCAGTAGCCCTTTCCAGCCTTGTGGAGGTCCACAATTTTGTCTCTGGTGTCTTTTGACAGCTCTTTGGTCTTGCCCATGGTAGTAGTTGGCGTCTGACTGACTGTGGGGTGGACAGGTGTCTTTAACCACATGCCGCCCAGCCACTGTATAAATACAGCGGCAGGGCGGCAGGGCGGCACGGCTGAGCAAAAGCATGTTTTAAAACGTTTGTTTTGTAAACAGGTAGGGGGCGCGCGCCCGTCCTACCTGTCCCGCCGATCACAGCCGCGGATGTTAGTCGCCAGGTCACAGCCGGTTGTTACTGGCTATGTCCCAGCGATCGGCGGCAATCGCTGACAGAGAGTACAGCTGCAGTAGCTGTGCTTTCTGTCAGTTCCCTGACAGCTCCAGGACACGCTGATCAGGACAGAAGAGTTTCCCTCTCCCGATCAGCGGTGTTCCCTGCAGTACACACCCCCACCTCCTATTAAAACACTCCCTTCACACAGTTAACCCTTTCTCTGAATAATAAACTTAACCCCTTCCTCCCCAGTGCCATTAGTACAGTGTCAGTGTTTTGTTTTTTTTGCACTGATCACTGTATTGGTGTCACTGGGGATGTCAGTGACCCCAAGTCAGTACCCACCAATGTCAGAATGTCCGCCGCAGTCCTGCCATAAGTCGCTGATCGCCGCCATAAGTCGCTCATCGCCGCCATTATTAGTATTAAAAAAAACTAAAAATCCCAGTATGTTTCCCACCATTTGTAAACGCTATAACTTTCACGTAAACCAATTAATTTACACGTATTGGGTTTTTTTTTTAGCAAAGACGTGTCGCAGAATGCATTTTGGCAGAAATTTATGACTAAATTTGATTTTTAAAAAGAGAAAAAACCTCAGCGCCCAGGATTCTCTTATTCCACATACTATTCTCTGTGAGATGCTGCTGTACACAGGTGCAAAACCAAAAAACTTATATCAACTTATACCAGCGCAAAACCCACAAAACAATAAATTGCATCACCCAACCCATAAATAATAATTACTAAATATCACAAACTTAAAATACACCGTGACACAAAAAAATATAAATTAAAATAATAAAAAAATTTAAAATTTAAAAAATAATAAGTCCAGTGACAAAATCCAAAAAAACAGTCCCGTGAAAAAATTAATTATATTTTCATTGGATTCTTCCGTGCCAGTGATACCTCCACCATCCACCAGTGCAAAACCAACATTAACCGCACTCACCAGATAATGGTGAGTCAAACGCCTTTCAGGGATATTAAGGGCTCCTGGACCCCTTTACTTTGTATATGACCTCTAAATCTTGCCTCCTCTAGGATATGGACACCTCCTCTGGTTACTCCTCTCACCGAATCCCCCAGAGAAAATCAGGAGGAAGAAAATACCATAGTGTGATACCGTAATGATTTCCAATCTTAAAAGAATTTTTCCAGACCACTCACATTTTAGCAGATATTAACCCGCATTTTATTGAAGCAAAACGATCTTTCATAAAATTTTTTATGAAAATTTTTTAAGTAAAGGGGGTCCAGGAGCCCTTAATATCCCTGAAAGGCGTTTGACTCACCATTATCTGGTGAGTGCGGTTAATGTTGATTTTGCACTGGTGGATGGTGGAGGTATCACTGGCATGGAAGAATCCAATGAAAATATAATAAATTTTTTCACGGGACTGTTTTTTTGGATTTTGTCACTGGACTTATTATTTTTTGAATTTTAAATTTTTTTATTATTTTAATTTATATTTTTTTGTGTCACAGTGTATTTTAAGTTTGTGATATTTAGTAATTATTATTTATGGGTTGGGTGATGCAATTTATTGTTTTGTGGGTTTTGCGCTGGTATAAGTTGATATAAATTTGATTTTTACTTTTTTGTTTTATAGCAAAAAGTCCAAAATATTGTTTTTTTCCTCAAAATTGTCAGCCTTTTTTTTTTTATAGCGCAAAACATAAAAACCGCACAGGCGATCAAATACCACCGAAAGAAAGCTCAATTTGTGGGGAAAAAAAGGATGTACATTTCATTTATGTACCGTATTGCATGACCGCGCAATTGTCCGTTAAACTAGCGCAGCGCTGTATAGCAAAAAATGTTGTAAATTGCAGTATCTATACCATAGTTTGTAGACGATATAACTTTCACACAAAGCAATCAATATACACTTATTGGGATTTTTTTTACCAAAAATATGTAGCAGAATACATTTTGGCCTAAATTTATAACCAACTTTGAGTTTACTATATATTTTTTATAGCTGAAAGTAAAAAATATTGTTTTTCTTCAAACTTTTTGGCATTTATTTTTTGTTTATAGCGTGAAAAATAAAAAGCGCACAGGTGATCAAATACCAACGAAAGAAAGCTCTATTTGTGTGAAAAAAAGTACGAAAATTTTGTTTGGGTGCAGCATTGCATGACCGCGTAATTATCAGTTGAATTAGTGCAGCACCGAGTACCAAAAAGGGGCCTGGTCATTAAGGGGGGTAAATCCTCTGGAGGTCAAGTGGTTAAAGAGCTCAGACAGGTGCTACTAAGTTAGATTAATGAGTGGAGTAGAGGTGGACTTTTTAAAGGCACAGTAACAGGTCTTTGAGAGCCAGAATTCTTGCTGTTTCTCAGGTGTTCAAATACTTATGTTCAGCAGTGCAAGACAAATAAATTCTTTAAAAATCATACAATGTGATTTCCTGAATTTTTTTTTTAATTCTGTCTCTCAGAGTGGGAATGCACCTACAATGTGAATTTCAGACCCCTCCATGATTTCTAAGTGGGAGAACTTGCAAAATTGCAGGGTGTTCAAATACTTCTGTTCCTCACTGTATGTATATGTATATATATATATATATATATATATATATATATTATACACACACGCAGTATATACCCACATATTTTGCAGCTATTGTAAAAGACAAATTTGAATTACATGGTGCTATAGCTCCCCCTTAGCTCCAGTCTGAGAGCGGAATTGCAAGTCCAAAAGAATAATGTGACAGATTTAAAAGGGTAGATAACAAAAATATTGAAGCATATGAATCAAAAAATGTTACCTTGAATAAAAGAAGTTTAAAATTGACTCCCTACAAATGGTGGCACTGTTATGTATGTGCCATTTTAGTTTTCCATTGCAATGGCAGAAAAATATTCAGGCTGGGTATGTGGCCAGTTGCACAGGCACAGTGGGAGTGGTTTGGTGGTAAATTTCCATGTACAGAATTTTAGGTTTTTAATGGATTACATGGATATATGTTAAAATTTGCATTGCAGCTGTTATTTTCTGGATGCAGATTACTTGTAAAAAAAGTAAAAATTCAGATTTCTGCAATATGAAAATGTGACTGCGCACATGTAGTAGTGATCTTAGGATCAGGCAAAATGCCGGTGAACAACAAATGCTTTAGGCATTGCCACCATTTTGCTTAGCCCAAAGACAAATCATGTTGGCACTGCTTTGGAAAAGTCAGGTATTTAACAGGTATACTGCATCCAAGGCAAAATGATTGCAATGTGGGTTTTGCCATATACCCGCATGTTCCATTAAAAGTGTCAAAATCCTATGCTTCTCCCCCCCCCCCCCCACTGTCACAGCTGCATCATGTGCAGGACTCGCCACTATTGCACTGACATGCAATGATTAACTCATCGCCACTGCACTAATGTGCATGACTCCTATACTATCAACGTTTAAATAAACACTTATTTGTTTGCCACCACTGCACCGACGTGCACTTATTCACTCGCTACCACTACACCAACACACATTTCTATATAGAGCCTGTTTACTGAAGGGGCACACTTCTGCTAATCTTTTTTTTAATATATGAATATTTTTATTGGAATCCTAATATATGTGAACAATATTCCCTGATGTGGCTTATTTTATTCTACATAGCCTACAGCAAATATATGCTAGGAATTTTGAACAGGCCATTATTGATAAATGGGTACTTGCTAATGCTTTTTCTCTAGTGTATTATATACAAAGACTTGATAAGGCTATTATGATTTATCTTTATGTTAAATTGCAAGTATCTCTAATGGGTGGGAAAATGCGGTCTTTAAATATGCATGCAGGACAAAGTGTTATTTGATAAGTAGAAAATTAGTACTGAGGAGAGCACTTCTCTTTTATTAAAGTTCTAATGTTCAGCAACCAATAATAAGTACAGTGCCTTGAAAAAGTATTCATACCCTTGAAATTTTCCACATTTTGTCATGTGACAACCAAAAATGTAAATGTGTTTTATTGGGATTTTATGTGATAGACCAACACAAAGTGTTCACATAATTGTGAAGTGAAAGGAAAATGAAGAACGGCTTTGAATTTTTTTTTCAAATAAATATCTGAAAAGTGTGGCTTGCATTTGAATTCAGCCCCCCGGAGTCAATGCTTTGTAGAACCACCTTTCGTTGCAATTACAGTTGCAACTCTTTTTGGATATGTCTCTGCCAGCTTTGCACATCTAGAGAGTGACATTTTTGCCCATTCTCCTTTGCAAAATAGCTCAAGCTCTGTCAGATTGGATGGAGCGTATCTGTGAACAGCAATTTTCAAGTCTTGCTATAGCCTGTCAATTGAATTTAGGTCTGGACTTTGACTGGGACAATCTAACACATGAATATTCTTTTGATCTAAACCATTTCATTGTAGCTGAAGGTTTAGGGTCGTTGTCTTTCTGAAAGGTGAACCTCCGCCCCAGTCTCAAATCTTTTGCAGACTCTAACAGGTTGTCTTCTAAGATTGCCCTGTATTTTGCTCCATCCATCTTCCCATCAACTCTGACCAGCTTCCCTCTCCCTGCTGAAGAAAAACATCCCCACAACATGATGCCGCCACCACCACCATGTTTCATGATGGGGATGGTGTGTTCAGGGTGATGTGCAGTGTTAGTTTTTTGCCACACATAGCATTTTGCTTTTAGGCCAAAAAGTTAAGATTTGGTCTCATCTGACCAGAACACCTTGTTCCGCATGTTTGCTGTGTCCCTCAAATGGCTTCTCGCAAACTGGACTTCTTTTGGCTTTCTTTCAACAATGGCTTCTTCTTGCCAATCTTCCATAAAGGCCAGATTTGTGGAGTGCACCACTAATAGTTGTCCCATGGACAGATTCTCCCACCAGAGCATTTGGTCTCTGCAGTTCCTCCAGAGTTACTATGGGCCTCTTGGCTGCTTCTCTGATTAATGCTCTCCTTGTCTGGCCTGTCAGTTTAAGTGGATGGCCATGTTTTGGTAGGTTTGCAGTTATGCAATACTCTTTCCATTTTCAGATTATGGATTGAAAAGTGGTCCATGAGATGTTCAAAGTCTGAGATTTTTTATAACCTAACCTAGCTGCAAATTTTTCCACAACGTTATCCCTAGCCTGTCTGGTATGTTCCTTGGCCTTCATGATGCTGTTTGTTCACTAATGTTCTCTAACAAACCTCTGAGGGCTTCACAGAACAGCTGTATTTCTACTGAGATGAAATTACACACAGGTGGACTCTATTTACTAATTAGGATACTTCTGAAGGCAATTGGTTCCACTAGATTTTAGTTCGGGGTATCAGAGTAAGGCTGCATACACACTGGGCATTTTAATAACGCTGGTAACGTTAGCTGTGTAAAGTCACATTAAAAATGTGAGTTTTTCTGCATTTTTGCATTAGTGTTTAGCAGCTTTTTGCCACGTTTTTTCGTGTTTTTTGCATTCACTTTTTTTTGGCAAGTTTTTTGACCGTAAAAATATTTTGTTTTGCTAAAAAAAAGTTCATAAACGCTGGTTTGCGACAATTTACCATGTTTTGCCGCATTTTTCAGCTTTAGAGCGTTTTTACAGCTACAAAACTCCTCTGGAAACCCACTAGTACTGGGGGGGTTTTTTTCCAGCCGAAAAACACCCCTGCCAAAAAACGCTAAGTACAGTCTATGTGTGCATGAACACATAGGATAACTTGCTGGGGAGTTTATTGGCTGTAGAAAAAAACATCAAAAGCCAAAAACAGCAGCTGTAAAAACATCCAATGAGGACTAAAGAGGGATGAATACAAATGCATGCCACTGTCAGGGCTCCCGGGTATGACCAGAGGTGTGTGACTGACGCAGGGAAACGCAGACTTTAGATATGGTATAAACAATGTAATTTATTAACACTAACAATACAAACATAAACGCAGTGCAATACTAAAACATAACACAGTGCAAACAAACCAAACCAACCACCCACAGATAACAGTACATACAATGCAAGCGTCGTTAGGCAGGCCGGGTCAATATCAATCGGGCAGGTAGGTACAGGGGGAGCAAGCAGAGAATGGTCGGAGTCACAAGCCAGGTTCAGCAGGTAGCAGGCAGCGTGGTACAGAGGGTCAGGCAGAGGAGAATGGTCAGACAAGCCAGGGATCAGGAGCAGGAGAATGGTCAGACAAGCCAGGGATCAGGAGCAGGAGAATGGTCAGACAAGCCAGGGATCAGAGCAGGGTCAGCAGAGAATCAGACAGGAACAGGGAGCAGGAACAGGATACAGGGCCCAGGAGAAACACAACACCAAGGCAGAGTCTGCAGGTCTGAATGTCCCTTAAATACACCAGTATAATTAGTTCCAGGTGTTTGACTGGCTGCAAGGTTGAGTCTCTGATTGCTGGGAGCACCCGCTGGCCAGCCCTGGTACTGCAGCTCATAAGGCAGCTGAGTACCACTATTGCTGGCCAGTCCATTCCTGACAGCCACACTTTTCAGATATTTATTTGTAAAACATTTTGAAAACCATTTATCATTTTCCTTCCACTTCACAATTATGTGCCACTTTGTTTTGATCTATCACATAAAATCCCAAAAAAATAAATTTACGTTTTTGGTTGTAACATGACAAAATGTGGAAAATGTCAAGGGTTATGAATACGTTTTCAAGGCATTGTATATCATAGCTCTTACAGGCAAATAGGGTAGCCCAAAATGGCAAATTGATTGGATATGAGGTGCTGCCAGTTTAGGAAGCATAAATACTTATAGCACATTTATGCTATTTTATGTGTTTTATACAGTATGTGTTTTAATATGTTAAGATATACATGTTAAGATTTCCTTCATTTGATTCCTTTGTGCACAATAAGCAGTGTGGAGGGAGGAATCTTCACCTGCGGCCTATTATATTCTGACAGCAGACACTTGTGGCTGTTATAATAGCCAAACAGTGGCAGATTGAATGCAGGTGTTATTCGGCTAAGAATTTTCAATCTGCTGCCTTTAAAAAAAAGTAATTTGAAAAAGTTTGTGGGTGATGCCAGCAGGGCCACCTACAGAATAAATTTTAGCTAATTTAGCAGGAATTGGCCAAAATACAATTTGTATATGGCTAGTTTACAGTCATTGTAAAGCATAAAAACATAAACATAAAATGTAAGTTGGTTTCTAAAAAATAGATGTTGGAAATGGTCATGGATAATTATGTAACCATTTCTGAAGCTTATTAATATATTTGTTACAATGTTGGTATTTTTCAATGCACAGCTTATTTTCTGTACAGTAATCCCATACTGTCAGCTTCAGCTTGTAAGGCTCCTTTTGTCAAAAATTGCTTGTACCATTAAACAGTAGGATGAAGGTAAGTGCAGCTTTGTTTCAAAGTTTCCATTTTCTGTACACAAAGGAATGCTTTTCCATGTTATTTGTGAATGTTATTTTCAGTTTATTTGGAAAAATACAATATTATATAATAGTGTCACATAGATTTAATAGTCCTCTAGATCAGGGGTCTCCAAACTTTTCAGTACAGGCCACAGCATATAATATTTGAGGGCTAAACAAATATGTTTTATAAATTAATATTATTTAAATAAATGCATAAACATGCTTCAAGAAATAATTTCCCATCAGAAGCCCACCATAACATCAAAAGTCCCTCCTTCATATCAGCACTACCTTTCATGTCTGAGCCCGCCTTTCACATCATAGTCCCCCATTTTACATCAGAAGCCACCTTTCACAATCGAGTCCCCCTTCACATTAAAGACCCCCGTTTCACATCATAGTCACCAGTCCACATCAGAGCCTCTTATCAAATTGTGTCCCTCCTTCACATCTGATGCACCCATCACATCAGAATCCTCAGTCTTCCTGTCTTAGCTTACAATCTTCATAATAGTGGTAGCATAGCTCAGGGCAGGAGACGAAGCAGGTCTGGATGGAGCTGGAGGCAGAGCGGGCCCTCTTTCTGAATGTTGGTGTGGCCCTGAATGCTGCCCACCCTAGATTCAGATCATGTGTTTCTGTAGTGTGGTCCTTGTCACCTTGTGTGTCATTGGTTGTTTCATGCTGGAAGCCAGACCTTCACATCAGAACCTCCCTTCACATCATAGTCCTCCCTTTTACATCAGAATTCCCATTCACATCAGAACTCTCCCTCCCCCCCCCCCTCCTCACATCAGAGTCTCCCCTTCACATTAAAAGAGAAGTATGGCTCTGTTTTACTACTACTTACCTAGCTGGATGCAGCATCGGTCCGATGCTGCATCTGTCCCCTTCTGACCCTAGTGTGTTCTAGGCTCTAGTGTGAGAACTCACATGACTGTTGGTCGCTGAGTTCTTATAGCCTCTCTGAGCAGAGAGCGGTGACTGTCAGTCACCTTTGTCTGCTCTGCCCCTTACCCCACGCTCACTGGAGCGCTGAGCTGTATAAGGCTGGGTTGGCCCAGGCTCTCAGCGGATTACTGAGAGACTGAGCCAGGTGCCGCTCCAGACTCTGGGATGGATCCCGACTTTAAATTCAGGATCTTTCCCTAGCTTGGGCAAGCTGAGTGACGTCAGCTGAAAACGGGTCACTGTAGTGCAGAACGAATTGCACTCTTGTGATCAACAGGAGAAATACAGCCAAAAGAGCTTTGTCTACACTTCTCTTTTTAAGGCTCTATTTTCACATCAGAGGCCCCTACCATATCTGCATAGCAGAAACACCCATTCACCCTTTACATCAAAGTCCTAGTCTCCATGCCGTGTCATGCGTTTCCACGGTGTGGTTGGACTGACTGAATAATGCAATATGTCTTGGTTACAGGGCCAGATCTAGCCAGTCTCATGTGGGGGTGCAGTAAAAAATGTCAGAGGGGGCAGAGAATGAGGTCAGCAGAGCAGTATACAAAAACAGGAATCAGTAGTGGAGTATACTGGGGTCAGCAGGACAGAGGATAGGGGTTAGCAGAGAAGAGGCAAGAGAGCAGAAGTTTCTAGGGCAGTGTACCGATCAACTTCTGTACAACCAGCCTCTAGGAAAATTTCCACATGATCAGCACCTGCAGCTATAGCTAGCAGCACTGATCAGTGTATTCTTTTTTCTTTTTTTTGATTCAAACTCTTTTATTAATATCAATTGGTGAGACCAGAAAGGTAACAGACTACATAATGTACAAATTATACAGTAACACGTAGGGGTTTATTTACTAAAGCTAGTTCACTCAGAATTTCGTGCACCTTTGCATGGTAGCCAATCAGCTTCTAATCTCAGCTTGTTCAATTAAGCTTTAGCAATAAAACCTGGAGGCTGATTGGTTTCTATGCAGAAATGCACGAGATTCTTAGTGAACCGGCTTTAGTAAATAAACCCTGTTGTATAGTCATATTTGCCATAGGTCAAGTCAACATAATAAAGAGAGAAGCACAAGAAAGGCCAATAGTGCAAGAACAGTTCTTCTCGGAATTACTTAAAGCATAATACTTTTAAATAACAAATATACAAGCAGTAAAATAGTTTCTATCAGGTGCAAAAATCTATCTAAAGCAAAAATCAAAGAATGGCATTGTCAGTGTCTCTTACAGCGACAGCAACCTATTCATCACTAGCTGATATGGCCTGGCCTGGGATATTAAACCAGCTTTGCCTCACTAAATGAAATTTACGGTGACGATAAGCTCATTGTTCTCTCAATAGTAGGGAGTTTACATATTCCACCCATTGTTGCACTGTCTGCACATTTTCATTTCCATTTTCTAGCAAGATACAATAGAGTAAGGTTAAAATATAAGTACCAGGTTGGTAAAGTTCAAGGTCCAAAGCACCCAATAGACAGGCTAACGGATCAGTTGGAATAAAGATTTGGGTGAAGAGAGAGATAGAGTGTACAACCTTAGTCCAATAGAGCATGAGTTTTGGACAACGCCAGATCATGTGAATGAGATTACCTCTATGTGAGCTACATTTAGGACATAAGGGCATATCTCTCTTGCCCCAGGCATACGTTTTTAATATCCATAGGCAGAGCTTTAAAAGCCTTTAAAAGCTACCATTTTAGATTTACAGAGGAGGTCTAGTGTTAGAATTACTGCCCTTGATCTGACGTTCACGGCAATACCTCACATGCATGGTACAACTGCTGTTTACATAACGGCACAGGGTCAAAGCTTGTGCACACTGGTGTGTGCGCATTGGGAGGGGCAATTGTTTTTTTTTTTTAGTTATTTTGATTTTTTTTAAATTATTTTTACATTGTACCTTTCATTTTTTTTTTTTATCACTTTTAATGCTATAACAGGGAATGCAAATAACCCCTATAACTTCAGTGGTCATTGTCATATATTCTTTTTTGAGAAATCTGGGGTCTTATCAGACTCTAGATATCTCCGCTGCCCTTACATTATCTAATCAAACCAAAATCGGTGTGATCAGATGCTTTCCCAATTTACAAATGGCGCTGTTTATATCCTGCGAAACTGAAGTGATGAAATGCTTGTAGCTTCTGAATTCTTAGACTATAGAGATGATTGGCACCATTCTGGTCTCCAATCAGCTCTATGGTCAGCTGGCAGAAACATCGGCTGCATTCTCAGGTTCCCCTGATGGCACGGGACTGCCCGAGAAGGCCGTGGAAGGCAGCGGGGGAGGGGGGACATCATCTCCCACTGCTTGTAAAAGCAATCTTGCAGCTAATTAGCCATTAGGATTGCTTCTACATGAAAGCCGATCGGCGGCTGAAAAAAACGATACCAGGATGATGCCTGCAGCTGTAGGCATCATCCTGGTATAACCATTCAAATCCAGTGATGTATCAGTACATCGCTGGTCCTTGTTGGTTTTATGTGCTATTTTCTATTTTTGTATGCAGCCTGTGGAATGAATGAAAAAATGAGAAGAAATCTCTGCCAGAAAAAGTGTGTGGTATGCCCACCATTAGAATATACCACCCTGCATCCACCCACTTCTAATGGTGGGCACACATTAGGTCACACTTTGCCACAAGTGCCAGTTCCAAGATTGAATAAATGTCTAAATAGTGGCACGCTTGAATAAAAATTGTCCACGTATAAGTGGTACCCCATATGGAGAAATGATGACACCAAGTCCCAAACTATCTTGCCACTGCTCCCCATGTAGTCTGGGCATCCGGGGGGGATCCATGTGACTATCTTTTCCCTCGTAAATCCAAAACTTATAAGTATAGCCTGTTGTCCTCTCACAGGTCTTCTACATCTTGACCCCATATCTGGCACGCTTGTGGGGGAGAAATTGTTTGAATGCAAGGCGGCCAGAAAAATTAATGAGGGACTCCTCAACGCAGATGTTTTGCTGGGGAGTATAGACATCTGCAAATTTTTGGTTAAGGTGATTTGAGAGGGGCTGAATTTTGTGGAGCTGGTCAAATTCAGGGTTACCCCGAGGATGACAGAGTGTATTGTCGCTGAAATGCATAAAACACATTATACTCTCATATCTATGCCTGGCCATGGCAGCAGAGAACCCGGTATATGATGAATCGGGTCTGCGGACCAATACAACCGCAATTCATTTCTTTTAGTAATGCCCATGTTGAGGGTTAGGCCCAAAAAAAATGTAAATTTGAAAACCGTAATGATTTTCCATGCGAATGGTCTGGCAAGGTTTGAATTTGGGTTGGCGGCGATAAATTGTTGTGCATATAAATTGCTTTGATCCACAATCAATGCATACAGATATTCCGTGAAAAACAGCTCCAAAAATCAAGGAGGTATGTGAAAGACCAGGATGTACTAGACCGCTGGTACTCGCAAGTTCACCAAAAGGTAGAGCGGCACTAGTACTGGCACTCTGCTGCATATGAGAGTCATCAAAATTTACCGGCAAGTGCTAACAGAGATCAGGCCTGATTCTGCAAACACTGCGGTTTTGTGTGCAGTGTATCAAGTGACAGTGACCTACTGACACTGCACTTGCTGGGGGAGAAGGGGGGGGTAAGCGTAGGGGCTAAATGCAGGTACTGGCAGGTGCCGGGGCTGATCCCGCTAATGCTGCGTTTTTGGGGACGCTATAATATTGTGAATGCTGGTATAGTGCTGACCTGATCAAAGATATTGACCAGTTCAGACACTATACTAGCAATGGAGGATTATTGTACATGAGCGTGTTCCTGGCAATCAAGGGGTTAAATGTGATGACTGGTGTACTGACGGGCAATCTGACGTTATCTGGGAGGGGTGTGAAAACCACGGGAGCGCGACTCACGTGTATATATATATATATATATATTTATATGTGTGATTTTGCGTACCCATGCTGCCCTGTAGCAGTATTTCTGCTGTAGGGTGGTCAGCAAGCGATTACAGAAGAGGTTTGTGTTACTGCGCTGCGTTACTTTAACTGACAATTGCGCGGTCATGCAACACTGCATCCAAATTAAATTTACGTCCTTTTTTTCCCACAAATTGAGCTTTCTTTCGGTGGTATTTGATCGCCTGTGCGTTTTTAATTTTTTGCGCTATAAAAAAAAGGCTGACAATTTTGAGGAAAAAAAACTATATTTTGGACTTTTGCTTTAAAACATGTCCAGTAAAAAAACTAAAAAAATCCAGTTTTGTCACAAATTTCGTCTAAAATGCATTTTGCAATGTCTTTGCTAAAAAAAATTCACAATACGTGTAAATTAATTGGTTTACATGAAAGTTATAGCATTTACAAATGGCGGGAAAGATACTGGGATTTTTAATTTTTTTTATACTAATAATGGCGGCGATCAGTGAGTTATGGCGGTGATCGGTGACTTATGGCAGGACTGCGGGACTGCAGCGGATATTTTGACTTTGGGTCACTGACATCCCCAGTGACACCAATACAGTGATCAGTGAAAAAAAAAACCACTGACACTGTACTAATGGCACTGGGGAGGAAGGAGTTAACATTTTTTTTCACTGAAAGGGTTAACTGTGTGAGTGGAGTGTTTTACTAGGGGGTGGGGGTGTGTACTGCAGGGAGACAAGCTGATCGGGACAGATAAACTCTTGTGTCCCGATCAGCTTATCAGGAGCTGACAGGGAACTGACAGAGAGCAGGGCTGTGTGTAAACAATGCAGCCCTGCTTTCTGTCAGCGATTGCCGCTAATCGCCGGGAAATGGCCAGTAATGACCGGCCGTGACCCGGCGGCTGAGTCTGCTGCTGACACCCGCGGGACAGGTAGGGCGGGCCCGCGCCTTGCATGTGCCCCCTACCTGTTTTGCAAAGCCACGTTTTAAAACGTGGTTTTGCGCCGCCGTGCAAACGTTTTCATGCAGTGGCTGGGGCTCAAGTGGTTAATGGCTCTGTGTTGAGTTATTTTGAGGGGACAGCAAATTTACACTGTTATACAAGCTGTACACTCACTACTTTACATTGTAGGAAAGTGTCATTTCTTCAGTGTTGTCACATGAAAAGATACAATAGAATATCTACAAAAATGTGAGGGGTGTACTCACTTCTGTGAGATACTGTATGTGTGTGTGTGTGTGTATATGTGTATATATATATATATATATATATATATATATATATATATACACACACATATATATATATATATATATATATATATATATAAATAAAAATGTATTAATACAGCAATAAAAATTAGATGATTAACATCAGCATTAAAGAAGTCTGTCTAGGGCAGTGTTTCTCAACTCCAGTCCTCATGGACCCCCAACAGGTCATGTTTTCAGGATTTCCATTATTTTGCACAGGTGATTTGATCAGTTTCACTGCCTTAGTAATTACCACAGCTGTTTCATCTGAGGGAAATCCTGAAAACATGACCTGTTGGGGGTCCATGAGGACTGGAGTTGAGAAACACTGGTCTAGGGGTTCACGCAGATGTTAGGATCCAGTGTACTTCACATGTAAACTCAATGTGTTTCAAAAGACCCTCCTCAGAAGTACATGTAAAAAATATCTATACGTTGGAACCCTTACTATGTCCTTTTAAAAGCACAAAGATGGGGGTGCATGCGCGGCGCCAAGGAAGACGGCCACATGTAGCAGGAGCTCTGTCCCTGCTCGGTCTCTTACCGTCTCTCCGGGGCCACACTATATTCAGCTCATAATATGATGACCACCCATAGGAGACCTTCCTGTATGCCATTGGGGAAAAAAAAGAGGCAGAGGGACAGCACAAAAATCCCTCACAAACTACTTGCTCCAGACACAGGAGCTCTGCAGCATGGCACAAGATGGCGCCGAAGGAGCATCCCCATCCCAGCTTACACAGGGCGCAGCCATCCATCTGTCTGCACAGAATTGTGAGTATACACAGCAGCTTACAAAGGGGGACTTGGAGACTTGCTTGGAATCTATGTACACTAAATTGTCCGCAAAATTTCAGTCGGAGTTGTATAAAAGTACTAATGTCCTTTCTCAAGAAATTGCTGTGCTGGGGACTAGAACAGATCGCATAGAAGCAAAGCAATGATGAACTTAGCTTAGCCTATGGTGAGCTCTGCAGGGATCATGGCATTTTGCAGACCGCCGTTACAAGCGCAGGTAGAAGATCTCGATAGTCGTAACCACAGAATTAATCTGCGTATCCGTGGGGTCCCTGAAGCAGTGGCAGATCTTCCCCAGGCTATTACTAAGTTGTTCAAGTCCCTTCTTCCGGACCAAGACCCCAAGGCTTTTACGTGCAACCATGTACATAGAGCACTGGGTCCTAAGCCCCCTGGTGATAAACCCCCTCTGGACATTATTCTGTGCATGAAAGATTTCCTGATTAAAGAAGACATCCTTAGAGCTGCCCACTATACTCCTGTGATAACCTTGGATGGCTCAAATCTGCAAATTTTCCCAGATGTCTCCCAAGCTATGCTGGAGAAACACCAGAAAATGCGGGAGATCACATCGGTCCTATCATCGGCTCGAATTCTCTATAAATGGGGATTCCCCTTTAAGTTGATCATTCCGCACAATGGCAGTACAATAACAGCTACAACTCCTCTTGAAGGACACGACATCCTGGTGAACTGGTGGAGCTGGGCCTAGCGGACGCTCCCATACCTCAACATCTACCCCCGCCCGGTAGGTCTCCCATCTGGAACACTCCTTCGCCGAGGCGAGATCGGCGGAGAGTCAGACAGGAAGCGGGGGGTGGGTCCTCTGTTATTCTCTATTCTCTGTCATTTTGATCGAGGATTGTGTCATGCTATTATCGCATTACTATATGCTGTGTCCGTTGATTCTGGGTTAAGTTCCTTGATATCTTGACGTGCAAAAATATTATATAGGTCACTAGACCCTTAATTTGAGGCCTGCAGGCTGTTTCCGTGTGGGCAGTTGATGTGCTACACCAGATATGGGCAGAGATGTCACTGCCCTGTTGTGGGGTAGCCCCTCTGTTCTCCGTACCTTGAGGCGGTGCTGTTTGGGCCTGGTTGGCCCTTTAACTTTATTGTTCTCTGTCTTTTCGGGTGAGGCATCTCGCCTGCCTGATCCATGGTTTGATCCTCTTAGCTATAGGGGCTGTTGCGGCCCTGCCCACATGGAAGAATAGTATATTTGAACTATATTTTAAAAATATTTATCCCAAATATATTGCCATATATTTGAAATGCTACAATGTTGGCCATATTCAATATATTTCAATAAATATATATATATATATATCCATTTCCCTCCTGGCCTATGGCCGAATGGCGGCCGGAAAAAACCCTCACCTTTCCGGTTGGACGCCATATGGCATTCTTTCGGGCATGCACATTTTGCACACCTGCAGAACCGCGCAGTGGCGCGATTTGTCACCGGCCGTGTACCTCGGACACGGCCGATGACAGATCTGAGTACCGGCCCCGTTGCCGGTACCATGTGACCTGCTGTGACCAATCACAGCAGGTCACATTACAGTTGTATACAATGGATGGCTTCATTCATGCCATCCATTGTATACTAGTGTGTCTAGCTGTGAATGGTCACAGCGATCACATGCACAAGCTGGGCCAATCACAGCCCAGTGTCATGTGATTAGCCGTGGCCAAATCGCAGCTAAGCACAAAAAAAAAAAACCCTGAATGAATCGATGTCATTCAGGTAAATGCTTGCTTATAGCAAAGTAATTCTTTGCTATAAGCAAATTGTGTAAAAAAAAAAAATACTGATCACTTCCCCAAAATAGTACAATGTTACTATGGTAACATTGTACTACTTTGGTCATAGTGAAATATGAAAAAAGAATCTTAAAAAAAAGAAACAAATTTAATAAAAAATTAAAAATAAAACAAATAAAAAAAAATATATATATATTTTTTTCATACTGTCACCAGTCAGTGTCCCTGATCACCGCCATGCCAGTTGTATGATGACGCTGTACTGCACTGGTGACAGTATGTAAAAAAAAAAATAGTGAAAATAATTTTTTGAATTTTTTCATTTTCTGAAAAATTATAACAAAATAAATACAACTTCAAAAAACTCGCCATGCCTCTTATGAAGTACGTTGGACTGTCTTCTTTGCAAAAAGGGGTCATTTGGGGGATATCTGTACTGTTCTGACATTCTTGACCCTCAAGAAATTAGATTGGCTGTCAGTACTTCAGGATTGATCAATATTCAGATATATCCCATAGTTTGTGAACTCTATAACTTTCCTACAAACAATGCTAATTTGGATTATTGTCACCAAAGACATGTAGCAGAATACATCTTGGCCTAAATTTATGAAGAACAATTATTTATTTGCAAACTTTTGTAACAGAAACAAAGAAAAACGTGTTTTTTTTTTAATTTTCGGTCTTTTTTTGTTAATTTAGCAAAAATAAAAACCCCCAGTGGTGATTAAATACCACCAAAAGAAAGCTCTAGTTGTGTGAAGAAAATGATACAATTTTTTTAGTTTGGGTACAATGTTGTATGACCGTGCAACTGTCATTCAAACTGTGAGAGCGCTGAAACCTGAAAAATGGCCTGGGCAGGAAGGAGGTAAAACTGCCCTGTATGGAAGAGGATATATACACTGCTTGCTGAAATGCGTTTTTAATACAAAATATATGAAAAATATTTTTAAAAATACAATTCTAATATACTGTATGTCTTTAAAAATACAGATCTACATTTTTGGAATGCATTTACAAATATATGTAAAAATATACCGGTATGTTAAAATTACTTTTTTATATGTTATAAAAAATCTGAAGAATTTATTTCAAAAATATATATTTTTACAAATATATAAGGTTACTTTTCATACTTCTATATATTTTTACAAATATATAAGGTTACTCCTTACCTTGCACCCTGGAGGAAATTACAAGAGTTATTGGCTCTTTGAAAATTTTTACAGCACCAGGCCCCGATTGGGTTCTCGATCAGTTATTACAAGCATTTTGCTCCTCTGTTGGCCCCTTCCCTGGTATCTATGTTTAATGAAGTTTTACAAGGGGGCAGTTTTCCTGACGAGATGCTCTTGGCTAACATGTCCCTGATACCTAAACCTTTAAAAGATCACATTCTACCACAAAACTACAGACCCATCTCTGTTATGAATAACAACTTAAAAATATTCAGCCATATCTTAGCAGATAGACTGTCCCCTATTGTCTTCTCTTTGGTCTCACCTGACCAATCGGGATTTATCCCTGATAGGCTTATTACTAATAACATTCGCCTTACATTGAACGTAATTCAAGATGCTAACTTGCACTCAAAAGAAGTGTTGTTGATGAGCTTAGATATTAACAAGGCCTTTGATAGTGTCCTCTAGCCTTACTTGTTTACACTGTTGCAGAAATTGGGCTTTAGCGACAAATTTCTATTGAAGGTACGTGCGCTATATAATTCCCCCCAAAACGAGGATCAGACTCCCCAGCTGCAATTCGGACTTTTTTACCTTGGACAGAGGCACCCGACAGGGTTGTCCACTCCCGGCCCTACTGTTTGTGCTTATCTTAAGGTCACATGCTTAATAGTTCAGGGTACCCACTTTTGGTTTCACAATTTAAGTTATGCATGTATGCTGATGATGTTATGCTCTTTCTTACTAACCCATTAGTTTCACTACCGAATTTATGTACATTGTTGAACAATTTTGCATCCATATCAGGTCTCACCTTGAATTTTACCAAATCTGTGGTTATGCCTATCAATGTTTCTGAACCCTTGGCTGAGTCCCTACATGACTCGTTCCCATTTCGCTGGGCCATGGACAGGATCCAATACTTGGGTATTTGTCTTACACCCAAGGACTCAGGGTTATTTGCTGCTAATTACCCACTATGTGTATCTTGTCTTCATACTTTGCTTAAGATTTGGCATGGGTCTCCTCATTTCTGGGTAGAGTCACGGCTGTAAAAATTAACGTTTTACCTAAACTTTTTTATTTATCTCGAGCACTCCCCATATCGATCTCTAAGACATTCCTGGACCATTTTCAACTAGTTATAAACAACTTCATGTGCCGAAATCTACGTCCACGCTTTACATCGTTGGTGCTCAATAAATGGCAACAAACTGGGGGCTTAGGCTTCCCTAACTTTTGGCTTTATTACCTAGCAGCCCGTTTTTCTCAGATTTGAATCTCAATTTATACGCCCTTGCTATTTACAGGTTTTATTAGGGACAAATATTCCCCCTCGTGCGTTGTTGACTTATAGTTTGATTGTTGGTCATTCTTTGAGTCTCTGGTCCCGCTATAAATCTAAATTGGATCTGATCTCCCCTGTTTCTGCCCGGTTTGTCATTTTTTGGTGACCCAAATTTTGTCATAGCGTTTTTGTCTCTACAAGCTTTTCGCTGGTGGTACGATTGGGACCTTATTAGACCATCTGTATTTCAGAGAGGTGGGACTTATATCTCTTTCGATATGTTACGTAGGCTTTTTGATATACCTCTTCGTGAACATTAACGATATCGACAGATGAGACTTTTTTTTTTTTTTACTCTCACTTTGGATTGACACTTTCGTCCCCTATCACACTTTTTGAACGTATCAGTCGTGACTCTCCCAGATGTAGGAGTCCCATCTCAGATTTATATCGCTCCTTTTCGGATGCCACCTTCCCTACTCCCCCCTTGTATAGACAGAAATGGGATGCTGATTGCGGTATTACTTTTTCCTATGAGGACTGGGATTCCTTGGTGGATAATATACAGAGGGGTTCTAGATCTCTCTCGGTCCGTGAGGCAGCCCTTAAAATTTTAACTCGCTGGTATTATACCCCCTCTAGACTAAATATCATGTTTCCAGGGACATCGCACCTCTGTTTTAGGGGTTGCGGCCTCGCTGGATCCCTTGTGCATGTGTTTTGGGCTTGTCCTAGTCTCTCCTTGATCTAGAATAGGATCTCATTGGTGGCCTCTGCCTAATGGATACTCCGATAACTATGTCTATGCAAATTTGTTTATTGGGCACTCCTATTTCGGGGGTTCCAGTCAACAAGATGAGGCTAATCCACAGGATTTGTGTCATCCTTATGGGCCATTGCCCTTCATTGGAAGTCACCGACGGTTCCTTTGGCCTCTGTTTTGTGGAGAGCTGACATGGAACGTATTCACTATACGCTGCTAGATGGGATGCACTTGTTCAACAGAAAATGGGATGGTTGGAAAACGTATCGGCATTTGTCTGACTGATGGTCTATCATGGTTTGATGTGCTTTGAGTCTTTGTAAACAGTTTGGTTGTTTTGTATTTCTTACTGACTGCCTCATTCATGTACGTGCATTTATCTTTTTTATGCTTGCTTATAATACTGTTATTTACCTATGTGACGGAGGGTAGACAGGACAGGACACACAGAGTAGATGGCAAACGCACAAAGCTTTATTGAGTCAAACAGATGACAGTCACTGAATAGGGGAGTTCGCAGGAAGGGTGAATATGCCCGTACAGGGCGACAAGGAGGGACCAACACACTTAAAGTCCAACACCGAGAACCAAGGAAGAGTCTCTGCAGCAAGTAATCCAACAGCTGGGTTGGTGTGAGTCTCTGTAGCAATTGTAATCCAACAGGGGGGTGGTATGGGGTCAGCACAAGAACATTTCAAGTGAAGCAGGGAGAGAGCATGTACTCACGGATCTCTGATGGCTAGCAGGCAGTGGCCTTTGCAAGGGTGGTAGGGGCTTTCTCTCTTACCCATCCGCGCACCTCCGCCGGGCATTGGTTGTAGAATTGCTCCTTCAGAAATGCTTGGATGATTTCTTCTGCGGTGTGGGACTGTTCCCCCTCCAGCCACCTCCGACAGGACTGTGACATCTTGTGCGCATACATCCGATAGGACGGCTCCCCATGGCAGGGCAGGTCACGGAAGTGCACCCGGTGCACTTCTGGGGTCACTCCAACACAGTCTGTTTGATCCGGGTGTAATCGCGGCCATCCACATAATCCAGAGTGCTGTAGGCCGCAGCTGCACCCCCTTCTAGCAGACCCACGAGGTGCCATATCCAATGCATGCTTGGCACCTCCATGAGCTGGCACTGCTGCTCAAAGTCCTGAAAGAACCCCTCCACATCCCCGGTGGCTTCATTGAAGGGTTTAAAGTCCTTGCGGCTGACCCGGGGAGGGGGGTAACCCACGGCCCTGGGGCTGGAAGGGCCGCTTAGTTCGCGGTGACTTCCTTTGCTCTCTCTTTCATGCGCCCTCCGAATAGTCTCTCGCTTGTCCTCTGCCGTGGCGTCTGACCTCAGGAGGGCCATCTCTTCCTCCACCCGAGTAAGCCAGGGGCTCTTGGGCCCTGGGTCATGGCGTGCTGGGGAGGCCTGCTCTCCTCCCTTGCTGGGGCATCCTGGGGATCAACTTTCTCAATGGCTGCGACCAGATCCTCTTTGGCTAGGCCCCTCCAGGAAAGGGACAGCTGCTCGACCCTCTCCTGCAAACATGACACAGTCCTCTTCCTGTATTCGCTGGGCCCGTTCCCCCATCTGCTGGCTTTCGCTGTCTACCATCTCCTCAGTTTCCTGATCCCACTGCTGCCACCAGTATGTGACGGAGGGTAGACAGGACAGGACACACAGAGTAGATGGCAAACGCACAAAGCTTTATTGAGGCAAACAGTTGACAGTCACTGAATAGGGGAGTTTGCAGGGAGGGCGAATACGCCCGTACAGGGCAACAAGGAGGGACCAACACACAAAGTCCAACACCGAGAGCCAAGGAAGTAATCCAACAGGGGGGTTGGTGTGAGTCTCTGTAGCAATTGTAATCCAACAGGGGGGTGGTGTGGGGTCAGCACAGGAACAGTTCAAGTGAAGCAGGGAGAGAGCATGTACTCACGGATCTCTGATGGCTAGCAGGCAGTCTCCCCCTGCTCTGAGGGGAAGTCTTAGGCAGGCTTGGGTCTCTGCAGAGCCTGGCCACGAAGGTCCCGGCCGCAGCTCAGGCTCCTTCCGTAGCTACACAGCAGTGAGTTCCCCGGGAGCCCTGGCATCAGCCTCTTAAACTGATGTTGGACGCCCCCTAGTCGCCTAGGCAACCGGGGCGAGCTGGAGCTGGAGTGGCTCCAGCCGGTCTTAGGAATGCCTTTAATCTCTGCAGGAGGTGAGAGGGGCACAGATGAGAGACAGCAGAGAGAGCAGGGACAGAGCAAGGGGGCTGAGAGGGGGGAGCAGCTGTGACATCCTTTGTGTCTTTTTCTTGGGGTGTTTTATTTTCCAAGAGGTTACATTGTTCATGTTGTCTATCCCGTAATAAAAAACATTTGTAAAAAAAAAATAAATAAAAGCAGAAAGATGCAAAGTCAGCTGAAATCTGCATAATATGAGATATCGCTCTTCCACAACTCTGAACTCTGATTCTGATGGGACATTTTTGGCTAAGATGCCTCTGTAGCATTGACACTTTTGACATCAAGACAACTTGAGTTACTGTGGAAGAGCAATATCTACTGAATTTAACCGCCTACTGCCCACCATATATGGAAATGGTGGACAGGTGGTGGTTCTCTCGTTCTAACCGCGTGTGCACACCCCCGGACACAACGGATCACCGATCTGCTGAAAGAGCCGATGACTTCTGCTCTGTCATGTGACCAGCTGTGTCCAATCACAGCTGATCGCATGTAAATAAGGAAATGCCGGTTATCGGCATTCCTCTCCTCACGAGCTGTCACGCTGACAGCTCGTGAGGAGAGGAGAGCCGGTAATTGGCATTTCTCAGAGGGGACATCTACACTGATCATCAAGGCACTGATGATCAGTGTAGCCCCATCAGTGCCACCTGTCAGTGCCCATCAGTGCACATCAATGCCACATATAAGTGCCTACCAGTTCATATCAATGCCACACCTGTCAGTGCCCATATGAGCTGCCTTTAAGTGCCAACTATCAGTGCCAATCAGTGCCAACTATCAGTGCCAGTCAGTGCTGCCTATGAGTGCTGCCAATCAGTGCCGCCTATCAGTGCCTGTCAGTGCCGCCTAACAGTTCCAGTCAGTGTCGCCTTACCGTGCCATTCAGTGCTGCCTATCAGTGCCGCCTACACGTGCCTGCTCATCAGTGCAGCCTATCAGTGCTCATCACTGCAGCCTCATTAGCGCACATCAGTGAAGGTGAAAAATGATTAATTTTCAAAATTTTATAACAGAAACTAAGAAAAAAACTTTTTTTCAACATTTTCAGTTGTTTTTGGTTTGTTTAGAAAAAAAATAAAAAACCCAGTGGTGATTGAATACCACCAAAAGAAAATACAATGTTGCATGACCGCGCAATTGTCATGCAAAGTGCGACAGCGCTGAAAGCTGAAAATTGTCCTGGGCAGGAAGGGGGTGAAAGTGCCTGATAGACAAGTGCTTGAGGAACCAGGGCATATAGCACACAGTGTTCTAGTTGACAAAAATAAATGAATGGCTATCTACCATCAGTATTAAAACTACAGTGTGTTTTTTTCATTTCATGTGAATTCAGTGATGTTAGTTTTCAGAGACTTCAAGTTTATTTACTAGAAAGAGGAGTAGAGCATGTTGCAAAGAAATTTTAACTTTGCAAGGGAATTTTCATTCATATTAGTGAATGTGAAGAAACTGCTGATTTCTATCATCCAGTTATGTGCTAGCAACATTCTTGTTTTGTTTTTTTAATGTTCCTGGCACATGATTGGCTATTCTTTGCAAAGCGATTTTTTTCACCGTATGCAATAAGCTAAGTGCAAATTCCCTTTTGAAGGGAAAATTCATTTGCAACGTAAACATGCTTTATTCCTTTAGTAAATTAGCCTCTAAGTGTGGTTTTTGCGACCGGCATTTTTACTGTTTTTAAAATTTGGAATATTTAGTGATCTTCGTGTAATTCACTAAAGAATGTTAAAAAGATTATTAATAGTGTTTTTTAAAGATTATTTACTGTGTTCCCAGATCTCATCTCCTTTATTATTCTAATGAAATACAAAAAAAAAGAAAACATTTTACATATCGATTTTAAAGCAGACAACATAATATGAAAAAAGAGAAAAAAACTGTACATAGCTAATTTTCAATAATGGCTTAATCAAATTTCAGAATTTTTTTTCCAGCATTAACCATTAGCACATCATGTCTACAAACAATAGCAACAATATTTGGCAATGGTAGTTTGGAGAAATAATATTTCTTCATGTTATGTTTCATTGGTTTACTGATCCTTTCTTTCTTAATTTTTTTTTTTTTCAGATGTTGGCGATGATCTCCTAGAAATGTGTGAAAGAAATGTGGTCCTAAACAGATCCTTCATGGAACAAGCAGGTAATAAACTATTTCTGTTAATGTCTAATCTCAGATATTTATAATGAATTGTTTTTGGCTCAGTTTCTGATCCAGCCATTACAGTATAAAATAAGGAAAACATAGTCTTCATACTGCAGGCACAATATTGTAAAATTAGGAGTGCAGATACAGTAGCTCAGGTACAGAAAACATGCTTGTGTACTTTAAAGATGAAAGCAGAATGGTTATATGGACTGTCTGCATGCACTCAAAAACTAAAACATTTGAGAGAACATGCTTATGATAATACTTTGGAATACTGGTGAATCTGAAACGTTATCTTTTGAAATAACAAAGTATAGATGCCTTATACCCATCCATACAATTGTATTGTACAATCTAGCAGCTCAAGAAAAAGAGCAAGCTTTGCAGTTGAACAGGGTATACCCTTAGAATAAGTTTGGCAAACAGATGTACAGAAATGTTATGTTTTTATGGAACAATCCTTCTTCCTCAGCTGTATCCTTCAACTATGCCCTTTTTAAACTGCAAATAAACATTGCTTCCTGTACAATTGTTACATAGTTAGTCTGGCTGAAAAAGACCAAAGTCCATCCACTTCAGCCAAAAAAAAGTTATAATCCTATACCTACAGTTGATCCAGAGGAAGGCAAAAAAATCCAGCAAAGCATGATTCAATTCTCTTTTGCAAGGGAAAGAATTCCTTCCTGATCCTCAGAGAGGCAATCGGATATTCCCTGAATCAACTTTACCTAAAAATGTTAGTATCCAGTTATATTCTGTGTATCTAAGAAACAATCCAGGCCTTTTTTAAAGCAATCCACTGAGCTGGCCAGAACCAACTCTTGAGGGAGTCTATTCCATATTTCACAGCTCTCACTGTGAAGGAACCTTTCCGTATTTGGAGATTAAATCTCTTTTCCTCCAGACGTAAAGAATGCCCCCTTCTACTCTGTGATGACCTCAGGGGGAATAACTACACTGAGTTCAGTATATAAACCACCTGATTTATTTATACATGTTGATCATACCCCCCTCCCCCCACCCCCTTCCTATCTCCTCTTCTCAATAGAGAATAAATTCAGTTCCTGTAATCTTTCCTCATAGCTGAGCTCCTCCATGCCTCTTAGTTTGGTTGCCCTTATCTGCAGTTTCTCAAGTTCCCCAATGTTCCTTTTGTGAATTGGTGCCCAAAACTGAACTGCATATTCCAGATGAGGTATTACTAATGATTTATACAGGGGTAATATCTCTCTCTCTGGAGTCTATACCTCATTTAATACAAGAGAGGATTTTGCTCGCTTTAGAAACCACAGCTTGGCATTGCATGCCATTATTAAGTTTATGATCTACCAGGACTCCCAGATCCTACTCCACCATTGATTGTCCTAGTTGTTCTCCCCATAATATGTATGATGCATGCATATTCTTAGCCCCCAAGTGCATAATCTTACAATTATCAACATTACACCTCATTTGCCACATAGTTGCTCAGTTAAACAGTGCATTAAGGTTAGCATATAAGTTGGAGACATCCTGTAAGGACGTTATTCCACTGCACAGCTTGGTGTCATCTGCAAAAACTGAAACTGTATTTTTAAACCCAGACCTTATATCGATTATAAATGTGTTAAAAAGTAAGGGTCCCAACACTGAACCTTGGCGTATACCACTAACAACCCTAGACCATTCAGAGTATGAATCACTACCCACTACTGTCTGAATATGATCTTTTAGCCAATTTTCTATCCATTTACATACTGATTTTTCTAAGCCTGTAGACTTTACCTTACACATTAGCCATGTGTGGGGAACTGTGTCAAACGCTTTTGCAAAATCCAAGTATACCACGTCCACAACCACCCCTCTGTCCAAGGTTTTGCTCAACTCATAAAAAGAAATCAGATTTGTTTGACAACTTCTGTCTTTCATGAATCCATGCTGTCTGTTGCTTAAAATATTTTTTTCCAGCAAGAAGTCATCTATGTGGTCTTTTATTAAACTTTCCAGTATCTTCCCAACTATAGATGTTAAATTGATAGGTCTATAATTACTTGGTAAAGATTTTGATCCCTTTTTAAATATTGGCACCACATTGGCCTTAAGCCAATCCAGTGGCACTATGCCAGTCATTAAAGAGTCCCTAAAAATTCGAAAAACAATGGCTTTGAAATGACAGAGCTCAATTCTTTAAGGTCCCGTGGGTGTATGCCATCTGGTCCAGGTGCTTTATTCACCTTTTTTCTCTCTAAATATTTCTGGATCATATCAATTGTGAGCCAATGTGGTTTTCTAGGGCTGTGTCAATACCATGCCCATTATGGACAAGAGCTCCCCCATGCTCCTTTGTATACACAGAGCTGAAGAAGGTATTTAATACATTTGCCTTTTCTTTGTCCCCAGTCACCCACTCTAGATTATTTTGTAAAGGGCCTACATGCTCGGACCTGAAGTTTTTACTAATAATATATTTGAAGAATTTTTGGGGGGTTTGTCCTGCTATCTTTAGCAATCTGTCGTTCGTTTTCAATTTTTGCGGCCTTGATTTCCTTTTTACATATTCTGTTATATTCTTTGTAATGTTTAAATGATGATAGAATTCCTTAATTGTTATATTTTATAAAAGCTCTTTTCTTATTAATTATAGCTTTTTTAACTTTGGCTGTAAGCCACATAGGTTTGATTTTTAGCCTTTTAAACTTGTTGCCTATGGGAATATATTTTGCATTGTGTTTACATACAGTCTTTTTGAAGACCTCCCATTTCTGTGTTGTGTTCATTGATGCCAATATTCCCTCCCAGTCTTAGAGAGCAGCTCTCAGCCTTTGAAAATCAGCTCTCTTAAAGTTGAGTGTTTTTTATTTTTCCCATATGTGCTTGTTGTTTACAGCTAACAATAAATGAAATCATGTTATGGTCTTTTATGTGGACATTCGTAATAAGCTCTGCATGGTTTAAGATTACCAGGTCCAGCAGAGCATCATCCCTAGTTGGGGCCTCTATGAACTGTACCATAAAATTGTTCTGTAGTAAGTTTATAAATTTTTGCCCTTTAACTGTTCCTGCAGTGCCATCACTCCAGGCAATTTCTGGGTAGTTAAAATCCCCCATTATTAACACTGTCCTAGCCCTTGCAGCCCTTTTGATCTGTGCAAGGAGCTGAGTCTCCACCTGCTCGTTAACACTGGGTGGCCTATAACAAACTCCAAAATTTCCTTTGTAGTACACACCCCCATGTGCAGTTCCACCCATAATGCTTCAGCCTCATCACACTCTCCATCAACTATGTGCTCTTTCACACTTGCTTTGAGATCACTTCTCACATAGAGACAGACACCACCACTTTTCCTTTTAACCCTGTCTCTCCGAAAGAGAATAAAGCCAGGAATATTAATACCCCAGTCATGTGAAGAATGAAGCCAAGATTCAGCAATACCAATTAATCATAGTTCTCTTCATGCACCAAAGCTTCCAACTCACCTATTTTGCTTGGCAGGCACTTGGCATTGGTGAACAAACACTTTAATTTATTGACACCTATTGCACATGTATTTTTCATATTTTTTATTTTCATACAAACTGTATCAATTCCAATGGTTGTTTGTAACATGGGAAACTTCTTATCACCTACCATAACCCTCCTCCCATCTCTCCCCATTCTACCCACCAATAAGGACAGACCCCTGTCTGATCTGTCTGCCCCGTTATAAACTAATTCTCCCACCCCCCTCGATCCTAATTTAAATACTCCTCCAGCCGTGTGATGTACTAGTACAATAATTTCCATTCATTTGCTGCCTATAAATTATTTTATATATTTTTATTGGAAGTTTTTGATTGACTATGCAAAAGTACAACATAACTCAATAGTTAAAGAAAACATGATCCAATACAAGTATGTTCTGTAAGAAGCTACATAAGTAAAATTGTGATCCAAGAGTGGCCAGCAGCATGCAATAGATAAAGCTATTATTGGTCCACTTGGGAAAAGCTTTGGTTCATTGTTGTGTGGTTGCTATAGCAAACCTGTTAGACAATCTAAAGAGTTGTGATAAGCGTGATGTATAGAGTTCTGTCAGGTGTGCAGCTAAGGTCTAGTGATCAAAATCTTGGATTGAAACTGTGGCACAAAAATTTAATTTAACTATTTCAAACACTAAAAATATTGTCATAAAAGGAAAAAATGTAAAGAATATTATAGCACAGAGATAGCATCTTTCCTGTGATAGTTGACAGTTGGAGGTGTGATAAGGGGGGTAGAAGGATGAGAGAGGACAGTTTGGCAAGCCAAGGTTAGCGACTGTCCCAGTTTAAATCATTCCAATAAGTTTTTAAAAGTGAGTATCAAAGCAAATTCAGGGGTCCCACAGTCATTCAAAGGTAGAGTGTTGATCATTCTAGCAGTAAGGGCTTCCATAGGTTTAACTTCTCAAATACAAGTGTGTAGTATAGGTCAAGTGCATGTGGTTCATTGGTCTACTTCTAGTGGGACACAATAAGACATCTTGTAGCTGTATGTGTGGCAGCAACTTTCTAGAATCTCTACTCGTGTTGAAAGGTGGAAGCCGTAATATATAATTGGAGGGATGAAGAGGTATCTTGATGTTCAGAAGTTTGTAGAGAAAAGTCTATAATGTTTACCAAAATGTTTGGAGCTTAGGACAGGTCTAAATATATGAAAAAGAGTTCCAGTTTGTTTACGACATCCCCAGCAATGGTCTGGAATTGTTGAATTTAGGGTATGATTTTACCGCATTTCTCTATAGTAAACTCTCTATTTAGTATGTGTTCCCATTTAAACATGTTATGTTTTGGTCTGGGTCAGTGTGTGGGGTCATTGGAATTTTGTACATACCATTTGTTGTAGGAGTATAAAGTGGATTAGAGAGTCAATTGTGTGAGATGAGGTGTGCAGTAATAATGTACATTAGTCCCCCATTTTAGCTCCAGTAGCCCTGTATCTTTTCTGATGCATATTCTGGTTCAAATGCTGCTTTCTGCATTGACATACCTTGATAGACCCAGTCTGTCAAGACAGTAGTGCCACCTGCTGACTTGGCATCATTCAAAGGCAGCCTAACTCTTCAGGAAGACACAGAAGTTGAATCCAATGCAATTTTACTTGGGTGCAGTACAGAGGATGCTTTTCCAGTCTTTTTAAGGTATAAAAAGACAATGTCTCCCTAAGCACTGTTTCTAGCTAGTAGAAATATGTAATTATGGTCCTAAACAATCATACATGTCTGCATACATCAGAATAATAATAACCAGATACACATACTAGTTTAATGCTATAACAGAAAAACACGTCGGTGGGACAAGAACCATCCTGCCATGTGTAGGAAAAGAGATCTTATTAGAGAGTTTTTTCAGGTTTGATGTTGAGATTTTGTCTGGAAGTGTTTTAAAGTAGTAAACTAGTTTGGGAAGTATTGACTTTTTATTAGACAAGTGTATATCCAGCCAGGAGATGTTATGTGGCATCCAGCAGAGGGGGGGATAGTATCTTACAGAGTTTGGGGTTTAGGCGTCAAGTGGATGCCTAAGCAATGAATACTCCAAGTGTTCCAGAAGTAGTGAAATTAAGCTTGGAGATCCGCTATGGTTTGAGGGTTTAAATTTATAGATAGAGTTTCCAATTTAGATTAGTTGATCTTGTATCCTGAAAGGGCCACAAAATCTGCAGTGCAAGTTTTTAGGTTACGAAAAATAATCAATGGTTGGTCAAGTGTGAGGAATAGATAATCTGTGAAAAGGGAAAGTTTTAACAACTTGTTGTAGATGGAGATCCTTTTAATGTCTAGATCATTGTGAATGGTAGATACATAATAAGAATAAATGAGGGGACAGTGGGCATCCCTTACTAGTTCCATTTTGATAGGAAATTAGGTGGTAGTGGCATAATGGACTTTTACTGTAGCAGAGGGGGTAGTACATAGGGTTTAACCGCCTCTTGCCCGCCATATAGTAATATGACGGACGCAAGGTGGTTCTCTCGTTCTGAGAGGACGTCATATGACGTTCCCACATTCTAACCGCACATGCGCGGCTCCCGGAGCGCGGCGATCGGCGGTGCCCGGTGTCCCTCGGACAGACCAAAAGAGCCGAAGATGTTGGCTCGGTCATGTGATCAGCTGTGTCCAATCACAGCTGATCACATGTAAACAGAGAAATGCCGGTTATCTGCATTTCTCTCCACACGAGCTGTCATGCTGACAGTTCGTGAGGAGAGGAGAGCCGGTAATCGGTATTCCTCGGAGGGGACATATACACAGATCATCAGAGCACTGATGATCAGTGTGCCCTGTGTAGCCCCAGCAGCGCCACCTGTCAGTGTCCATCAGTGCTCATCCATGCCACCTGCCAGTGCCCATCAGTGCCACATCAATGCTACATATCAGTGCCCATCTGAGCTGCCTTTCGGTGTCACCTATCAGTGCCAGTCAGTGCCACCTATCAATGCCAGTCAGTGCCACCTATCAGTGCTGCTGATCAGTGCCACCTATCAGTGCCAGTCAGTGCCGCCTATCAGTGTGCATTAGTGCCGCCTAACAGTGCCAGTCAGTGCCGCCTATCAGTTCCAGTCAGTGCCGCTTATCAGTGCCATATAAGTGCTGCCTTTCAGTGCCCATCAGTGCCCAAAAACTAAGAAAAAACTTTAAAAAAAAAAATTTCAGTGGTTTTTGGTTTGTTTAAGAAAAAATAAAAACCCCATAGGTGGGTTTCATATGGGTACAGTGTTCCATGACCGCGCAATTGTCATTCAAAGTGCAACAGCGCTGAAAGCTGGAAATTGGCCTGGGCAGGAAGGGGGTATAAGTGCCCTGTAGGCTAGTGGTTAAATAGTCATTAAGAATGGTCCTGTGACTCTTGTATGTTTTAAGGTCACAAAGAGAAAGGACCAGCTAAGGTAGTTGAATGCCTTTTTAGTGTCTAGGCTGAGGACAATTACTTTTATTAGTTTCTGTAGTATATTGATTTAGGTCTGTGCTCAGTACTTGATCTTTGTTGATTAGGGCTGGGAGAATCTTGAGGAGCCTATTAGCAAGGATTTAAGTGCATATTTTCAGTATATTCAGTAGGGCTATTTATCAAATGTGGCCCAGTTGGAAGCATCTTTTCCTTTTTTTGAGATAACCATAATTTATGAATGTGTCATAGATTAGTTGGCCTTATAAGAAGCTTCTAAAAAAGATATACATGTCTATGTACAGTATATATATTATATTTGATAGTGTCCTAAGAAGTTGGATACTTTTTTTTTTATAGCTCTGCTAAAATAAAGTTTAAAGTGGTTATAAAGGCTCAAGGTTTTTTACCTTCATGCATTCTAAGTATATATTTTTCCAGAATTTGATAGCAATGCAAGTCTAGTAGAAGCAAACAGCATTCTGAATTTACCTTAAAAACACATTAGTTCCCTTACCACTACTACATAGGAAAGGTAACAATTATATACAAAATGTATTCAGTTGTTATAAATATAAATCATATGCTGTTCAAATTTTAAAATGTTACTTTCCTTTATATAACACATTAAAATAATGTTCCTACAACAAGGTGCATTATTTAACATTGCTTTCAAAGCAGAACTCGCTTCCACATTCCCCTTTGAGAAAGCCAGTGTGACTGGTGAAACATCAGGAATATGTGAGCTATGTGTAGACTTTATTGTGTTACCCCCTGCAGCATCACAAGATGGAAATTTACTGTGGAAAAGAAACTATACCATGCTGGATGTACAGTATGTGTTTTTCCTTGTTTGTCATTCTTTGCTGTCAGCGTCATGTGGATGTATAGAAGGTTTTCCATGGGGAACCACTGTGCAGTATACTAACAGAAACTAAAGTTTATTTCACCACAGCAAGAACAATCTGATTAAACAGATGGACCTGACATCTAACCAAAGAGACTGAGATGTATGCTCCTGGTATTGATGTTGATTGGAGCAATATCATGGATTAATTGCTACAAAAGACTTCCCATTTAAAAAGTGGGAATAGATGATGCTGAATAAAATGTGGTCATTAAAAAAATAAATAATAAAAAATGATGGTAAATAATTACAGTGCTTTGAAAAAGTATGCATACCCCTTGAAAGTTTCCACATTTTATCATATTACAATCAAAAACGTAAATGTATTTTATTGGGATTTTATGTGATAGACCAACACAAAGTGGCACGTAATTGTGAAGTGGAAGGAAAATGATAAATGGGTTTCAATAGACTGTAACAGATTTTCTTCTAAGATTGTCCTGTATTTGGCTCTATCCATCTTAATCTTAGGCAATCTTAAACGAAAACCTGTTAGAGTCTGCAAAAGACTTGAGACTGGGCCAGAGGTTCACCTTCCAGCAGGACAACGGCCCTAAACATACAGCCAGAGCTACAATGGAATGGTTTAGATCAAAGCATATTCATGTGTTAGAATGGCCCAGTCAAAGTCCAGACCTAAATCCAATTAAGAAACTGTGGCAAGACTTGAAAATTGCTGTTCACAGATACTCTCCATCCAATCTGACAGAGCTTGAGCTATTTTGCAAAGAATATTGGGCAAAAATTTCACTCTCTAGATGAGATGTGCAAAGCTGGTAGAGACATTCCCAAAAAGAGTTGCAGCTGTAATTGCAGTGAAAGGTGGTTCTACAAAGTATTGACTCAGTGGGGCTGAATACAAATGCAACGCACTTTTCAGATATTTATTTGTAAAAATTTAGAAAACCATTTATCATTTTTCTTCCACTTCACAATTATGTGCCACTTTGTGTTGATCTAACCCATAAAATCCCAATAAAATACATTTACGTTTTTGGTTGTAACATGACAAAATGTGGAAAATTTCAAGGGGTATGAATACTTTTTCAAGGCACTGTAGCTTGTTTTGAAAGTAATATTGTTTTAATGTGTTAAAAAAATAAAAGGTAATGTATTAGAATTTTAAAAAACATAGATTTCTGGCTATTTATAACAGCAGAGTCAGCTTGTGACAACATTGTTGCCATACAGTGTAGCAGTTGTAAGTGGTTGGGTAAGTGTATATTGTTGGGTGAATTCCAAAATAAACTTTTACCATATCACTTACGCCTGTTTCACACTAAGGGGAGTTAAAACAAGTAACCCCCCCCCAACTGCCCACCTAATGTCTGCAGTACAGCCTCAGGGGGCTGTTAACATGCCACCGCAAATTTAATGCAGCATGTTGAGTTGACAGGTTAGTGGTTGTTGCACATTAGTCCTATTTTAACCACTTGCCCTCCAGAGGATTTACCCCCCTTCCTGACCAGGCCTTTTTTTGCTATTTGGCGCTGCACTATTTCAACTGGTAATTGCGTGGTCATGCAATGCTGTACCCAAACAAAATGTATGTCCTTTTTTTCACACAAATAGCTTTCTTTCGGTGGTATTCAAAAAAAGACCAAAAATTTAGAAAAAAAAATATTTCCTCATTTCTGTCATAAAAAATATCCAAAAAACTAAAATTTTGTCATACATTTAGGCCAAAATGTATTTTTGCTACATGTCTGTAGTAAAAAAAATACCAGTAACTGCATATTAATTGGTTTGTGTGAAAGTTAAAGCATCTACAAACAATGGTATAGAAAATGGAATTTACACAGCTTTTATTTTCTGACTGCTAAAACAGGACAGTACAAACACCCCCGAATGACCTTTTTTTTTTTTTTAGGAAAGTAGACACCCTAAGCTATCTGCTGAGAAGCATGTTGAGTCCATGGAAGATTTATTTTTTTTCCCACAAGTTTTTGGAAAATGAAAAAAACATATTTTTTTTTTTACATAGAGTTGTCACTTAAATGATATATTGCTCACACAAGCCATGGGTATATGTGGAATTACACCCACAATGGGGATACCACATGTATGAGACTTTTTGGGAGCCTAGCCACATACAGGAGCCTGAACTTACACGTGGACAATTTTTATTGAAGTGTGCCACTATTTCGACATTTGTTCAATCTTGGAACTGGCGCATGTGGCAAAGTGTGACCTAATGTGTGCCCACTATTAGAAGTGGGTGGATGCAGGGAGAAATATTCTAATAGTGGGCATACCACACAATTTTTTTTGGCAGAGATTTCTTCTCTTTTTTTCATTCAGTCCACAGGCTGCATGCAAAAAAAAATAGAACAAAGCATACAGTATATACCCAGCAAGGACCAGCGATGTACTGGTACATCATTGGACTTTGAATGGTTATACCAGGATGATGCCTACAGCTGCAGGCATCATCGTGGTGTCATTTTTTTCAGCTGGCGATCGGCTTTCATGTAAAAGCAATCCTAGTGGCTATTTAGCTGCAGGATTGCTTTTACAAGCAGCAGGAGACAATGCCCCCCCTCCCCCGCTGCCTTCCACGGCCTTCTCGGGCATTCCTGTGCCATCAGGGGAACCTGAGAATGCAGCCGGTGTTTCTGACAGCTGACCATAGAGCTGATTGGAGACCAGAATGGTGCCAATCATCTCTATAGCCTAAGAATTCAGAAGCTATGAGCATTTCATCACTTCAGTTTCACAGGATATAAACAGCACCCTTTGTAAATTGGGAAACCATCTGATCACACCGATCCTGGTTTGATTAGATAATGTAAGGGCAGAGGAGATATCTACAATAGAGTCTAATAGAACACAGATTTCTGTAAAAAAAAAAAAATATGACAATGCCCATTGAAGTTATAGGGGATATTTGCATGTCCTGTGATAGCATAAAAAGTGATAAAAAAAATAAAATAGAAGGACAGTGTAAAAATAACTAAAAAAATCAAAATAACAAAAAAAAAAAAAAGTAGTACCCTCACCCCCCCCCCCCCCGGGCATGCGCACACCTCCGTCGTGAGCCTTGACCCTGTGCCAGTATGGAAACAGCAGTTGCACCATTCATGTGAGGTATCGTCATGAACGTCAGATCAAGGGCAGTAATTCTAATGCTAGACCTTCTCTGTAAATCTAAAATAGTAGCTTGTAAAGGCTTTTAAATCATTGCCTATGGATATTAAAAACATATGCAGTTTGTCGCCATTGCACGGGGCATGCACAGTTTTAAAGCATGTCATGTTTGGTATCTATTTACTCAGCATACCATCATATTTTATACTTTACCAAATAATTGGCCAATATATTGTGTTTTTGTGCATTAAAAGTAAAAAAAATGTATTTTTTTTTTTTTAAATTGCGTTTGAAAAATCGCTGCGTGAGTACTATGTGACATAAAAAATTGCAGCACCTACCATTTTTTCACTAGGGTGTTTGCTTTAAAAAAATATATAATGTTTGGGGTTTAAATTAATTTCCTAGCAAAAAATACAGATTATTTTCATGTGAACAAAAAGTGTCAGAAAACGCTTGGTCTTCAGGTGGTTAGAAGAATGAATGATGTGTGGCATAAACTTCTAATGCTGGGCAAAAAATGCCCCCACCCCCCAAAACGACCCCTTTTTGGAAAGTAGACACCCCAAACTATTTGCTGAGAGGCATGTTGAATCAATAGAAGAATTTAGTTTTTTACCACAAGCTTTTGGAAAATGACAAACAAAAATGTATTTTTTTTTTTTTTACACAAAATTGTCACTTAAATGATTTATTGCTCACACATGCCATGGGTATATGTGAAATTACTCCCCAAAATACATTATGCTACTTCTCCCGAGTATGGGGGTACCACATGTGAGAGATGTTTTGGCAGTCTAGCCAAGTACAGGACCCCAAAATCCAATAAGCACCTTCAGGATTTTGAAGGGCTTTATTTCCTCATTACACTTCCTGACTACCTATCACAGTTTCGGAGGCCCTGAAATGCCAGGATAGCACCAAACTCCCCCAAATGACCCCTTTTTGGAAAGTAGACACCCCAAGAGACATGGTATTTTGCAAATCTCATTTGTTCTCACAAGTTTTTGAAATATATAAAAAAAAGAAAAAATATGTTTTTGTTTTCTTTCTTCATTTTCCAAAAATTTGTGGCAACAAATGAGATCTGTAAAATGCTCACCATGCTTCTTATCAAATTCCTTTGCGTGTCTACTTTCCAAAAAGGGGTCATTGGGGGGGGGTGTTTGGTGCTATCCTAGCATTTCAGGGCCTTCGAAACTGTGATAGCTGGTCAGGAAGTGTAATGAGGAAATAAAGCCCTTTAAAAGCCTGAAGGTGCTTATTGGACTACGGGGTCCTGTACTTGGCTAGACTGCTGAAAAGTCTCTCACATGTGGTATCCCCATACTTGGGAGAAGTAGCAGAATATATTTTGGGGAGTAATTCCACATGTACCCATGGCATGTGTGAGCAATAAATTATTTAAATGACAATTTTGTGTTAAAGAAAAACAAAACTTTTTTTCTTTGGTCATTTTCCAAAAACGTTTGGTAAGAAATTGACTCAACATGCCTCTCAGCAAAAGGGATCGTTTGGGGGGGGGGGGGGGGCATTTTATGCCCAGCATTAGACGGTTATGCAACACATTACTCACTCTTCTAAGCACCTGAAGGCAAGCCTTTTTTGACACTTTTTGTTCACATGAAAAAATCTGTATTTTTTGCTAGGAATTGTGAGGTATCGCCATGAACGTCAGATCAACATGCATGGTGCTACTGCTGTTTACATACTGGCACAGGGGCAATGCTCGCGCATGCGGGGGGGGGGGGGGAACGAGGGTGCTTTTGTTTTGTTTTTGTGTTTTTTGTTTTTTTTTATTATTTTGATTTTTTTTTTATTATTTTTACACTGTCCCTTTTTATTTTTTTACTTTAATGCTATCACAAGGAATGCAAATATCCCCTGTAACTTCACTGGGCATTGACATTTATTCTTTTTTGAGAAATCTGGGGTCTATCAGACTCTAGATATCTCCTCTGCCCTTACTTCATCTAATCTCACCAAGATCGGTGTGATCAGATGCTTTCCCAATTTACAAATGGCACTGTTTATATCCTGCAAAACTGAAGTGATAAAATGCTTGTAGCTTCCTATTTCTTAGACTATAGAGATGATTCGTGCCACTCCGGTCTCCAATCAGCTCTATGGTCAGCTGGCAGAAACACTGGCTGCATTCTCAGGTTCCCCCGATGGCACGGGACTCCCCGAGAATGCCGTGGAAGGCAGCAGGGAAGAGGGGGCATCTTCTCCTGCTGCTTGTAAAAGCAATCCTACAGTTAATTAGCCACTAGGATTGTTTTTACATGAAAACCCATCACCGGCTGAAAAAAACTATACTAGGATGATGCCTACAGCTGCAGGCATCATCCTGGTATAACTACTCAAAGTCCAGTGATGTACTAGTACGTCGCTGGTCCTTGTTGGGAATATATGCTATGTTTTTTTTTTTTTTTTATACAGCCTTGTGGGCTGAATGGAAAAAAAAAGAAGAAATCTCTGCCAGAAAGTGTGTGATATGCCCACCATTAAATATACCGCCCTGCATCCACCCACTTCTAATGGTGGGCACACATGGAATGTTCTTTTTTTTTTTTTTGTCATTCTGCTGAATAAAAAAAAAAGAACCTAACAGATTCCTCTATTCACACTGGTCGATGTGGATGAAGAAATCTGTGCCAAAAAAACTTTTCTTTAAATATATACTGAAGCATAGGGGCCATCCACCCACTGGCCACCCCAGGCCCCCATGGTTCAGCATATATGCTCTTTTTTAAACTGTGGATGAAAAATCTCATCCAACATCACTGCACACACTTACTTATGTATATTCTGAGAGCAAGACCCTGTTGCTGTCAGAATAAGGTCAGTGCTGTACCTGAATGGCATTCCTGCAAAGAAAACAGCAATGGTTAACAATAAAACAGTAAAACCGTAACAGTAGAATAGTAACTTGACAACAACAAAAAAAACTACAACTATTTTTGGTTTTTACATTTTTTATTTTTTTGTTGTACTTGTACTTTTTATTTTCTATGGGTTTTTTTACTTTTTTTTTTTTAACTTAAACTTAACCAGACTGTAGGGTTCTCAAAATGCGATTGCCGGTTTCCTGACGAACATCTTTCGAGACCCTGTGCAAATATGTGCGCTGAACTGTGCCGTGCTGTACGCTATACTAATACTCCACTAGTGTGTGATAGCAACGGAAGCAGTGCTTGAGGCAAAGACCAGGTTGGCCAGGACAGGAGGGACAAAAAAGCGGTTGTCATGCCTAATTCCATGTCTGCTACGAACACGGCATCTGTTTTGGGTTGGGGTAATGCCTCTCATGCAGCCGGCTAAGTGCATCTGGGTTGGGGGTTTGGGCCACGGCATCTTCTGGATACAAAAGGGCCGTGATGATCTCTTCGTGGAATTTTAGAAAGGATCGGCTCCGTCCAGTTGTTTTGTAAAGCACAAAAGCATTATATAGAGCCAATTGAAATAAACAGACACTTTTTTGTACCAGTGTCAGGTTTTTTGGACACTAAGTACAGCTTCATCATCTGGTCTTTGAAGTCCACCCCTCTCATGTTAAGGTTATAGTTTTGGACATAGAGAGGCTTCTCAACAACACCAGCTGCTGTGGCAATTTGGATGGTCGTGTCTGTGTGAACGGAAGACAGGAGGAAAACATCCCGTTTGTCCTTCCACTTCACTGCTAGCAATTCCTCAATTCTCAAGCAGGCTTTTTCCCCTTTTCTAAGACCGGTATTTACAAGACGTTGGGGGTAGCCCCGGCGATTAGATCGCACGGTGCCACATGCACCAATTCCAAGATTGTACAAATGTCTAAATAGTGGCACGACTGAATAAAAATTGCCCACATATAAGTGGTACCCCATACAGAAAAAGGATGACACCAAGTCCCAAACTATCTTGCCACTGCTCCCCATGTAGTCTGGGCATCTGGGGGGCTCGACGTGACTCTGTTTTCCCTCGTAAATCCGAAACTTATATGTATAGCCAGTTGCCCTCTCGCAGGTCTTATACATCTTGACCCCATATCTGGCACACTTGCTGGGTAGAAATTGTTTGAATGCAAGGCAACCAGAAAATGTATGACTCATCAACGCAGATGTTTTGCTGGGGAGTATAGACATCTGCAAATTTTTGGTTAAGGTGATTTACGAGGGGCCGAATTTTGTGGAGCCAGTCCAATTCAGGGTCACCCCGAGGATGACAGAGTGTATTGTCATTGAAATGCATAAAACGCATTATACTCTCATACCTATGCCTGGCCATGACAGCAGAGAACACGGGCATATGATGAATTGGGTCTGTGGACCAATATATCCGCAATTAATTTTTTTTAGTAATGCCCATGCTGAGGGTTAGGCCCCAAAAAACTTTAAATTCAGAAACCGTAATGGGTTTCCATGCGAATGGTCTAGCAAGGTTTGAATTTGAGTTGGCGGCGATAAACTGTTGTGGATATAAATTGCATTATCAACAATCAATGCATACAGATCTTCAGTGAAAAACAGCTCCAAAAAATCAAAGGGAGTAG